>NC_056731.1:519436556-519644056 GCF_019279795.1 Protopterus annectens
GAGAGGTGAATTTACATCAAGAAATGAAAGGTTAATATTGGCAGCCCAAGATAGTGGGCTATGTACACGCTGGTTTACTAAGTCCATTGAACATGTGGGAGAAACAGACATATATAAGTTTTGTGGAACCAAATTGGAAACAGTCACACACCTTATTGCTGGTTGTGACTCTCTAACGGCAGATGGACTGTATACTAAAAGGCATAATAATGTGGCAAGACTGTTACACTGGAGATTGTGCAAACATTATGGTATCAAAGTGTCTGAAAAATACTGGAAACATGAGCCACAGAGAATCATAGAAAATGATGAAGTTTACATCACATGGGATCACCCAATACCAACAGTCCAAAAGATAGATGCTAGAAAACCGGATATAGTGGTCCAAGAAAAGAAGACAAACGTAGCATTGATCATTGAAATTGCCACACCTAGTGACTACAGTGTCTTGCATACAGAGAGACACAAAGTCATAAAATACCTAGATCTGCAGGCAGAAATGAGAGCCATGTGGAAGAAAGATACCCAGACAGTTCCAATAGTAGTAGGAGCAACTGGTCTTATAAAAAAGAATTTACAGTCGTATTTAGATATGTTAACAATTCATGTAACACCATATGAATTGCAGAAGGAGTCATTACTGGGCACATTGCAGGTGCTGCAAAGAGCACTTTTGGCTAACATCAAAGAGTGAAACAGTACTAATTTCATGAACTTTAATCTTACTTTGACTTAGGAATGGGGTCTATTCCCATCATGGTATTAGAATCCCAAAAGACTTGGAGAAATTAAAAATGGCAGTATGGGTGAGACACAGGCCTTTACAGAGGACTGTAGGGCATTTGGTAGTGATGCAGGCCATCTGTAGCAGGCCAGTGCATTCTGTCACTCATACAGTTCCAGGCTGCAAGCCACTGGATTCCCCTGGGGTGACAGGGTAGGTATGCAAGATGTTAATGGCAATAGTTTCTGTCCTTATTAATCCATTGGTGTGGATGCTGGCAGGGTGCTGCTTACAGCTAGGGACACACCTGCATGCGACACCTCTTCAGCATGCTGCATTCTGTGGGTATTCCCATACAAAAGTGGGGGTCATATTGTACTCATTCCCAACAGCAGGGATATGAGCTGTGATGACCTGTGGCTGATGGTGGGGTGAGCTGAGTGCATGTGTGCTATGGAAGCTTCTTGCAACTGACTCACAGATATTCTTGGGGCATTCCCCTTATGCTGGCTTGTGCAGGGACATCAGCGGTGTCTCAGAACTTCATAACTGTGCCTTTTGTGGTCTGCCAGTGTTTGGCCAAACTACATCAGTATTCCATACTACACAGACAACTAATGTGCTGCTAACCTGTCTGTACAATTCCAAAAATGTGTCCATTTGACAGTAACATTTTATACACTCTCTGTCTAGGGTACTTCCACCTGTGTACTGTGTGTATGTCTGGGCCCACATTCATTCCATGTCCATCTTTCAGATGGTGACAGATATTACATCTGAACAATTAGTATGGATTACTGCTGGATTGGGTCTTGCTGGGATGCATTGTGCTTGGCACTGCAGTTGTCAGAACATAGCCCTGTCATCAACAGTAGTGGCCATAGGCCAAAAGGACACAACTCTCCATGCCTACATGCTTACCACTTTCACACAATATACTACACACAACAACCTAACACACAGACCCCTGCATATTGTACACGTGCAACAATCTATACTGCTATTTGGCCAGCTCAGGTAATGTGTGCTCCACTGTTATTATATCCACACATACATGTTACTACATTTCTACATAGGACTGTCAGGGGGGGGGGGGCACACCTGACAACTGTAAACATTTGCTATGACTGTACTGGTATTTCAGGTACTCTGTTGGCTTTCATTTCATTCTGTGTTCTGACCTATCATGCAGACTAAAGGCATATCACTGTAGTACAGATCTTAGGTTTTATTGACCTACATTTCAGTTTCAGGCTTCTTACCCTTCAGAACTGACATCTAACTGCCTGACCTATTGCAGTCTGTCTGTGTAGGCACAGCTTCAGACACACCCGCTTCCTTAGCTGTGCTTAGCTAAGGGCAAACACAGGCCACAGAGCTCCAATAAGCTTACAGCATGCATGACACACCCCCTTATGAAGTCATCTAGTCATACATGCAAAAAATAATAGGGGAATATGAAGGTAGGATGGAGGTGGACAACTTGCACCTGCAGCAGGGTAAAGCAGGACAAGATAAGTCGACAAAATGCAAATACATGTAAAGCAGACAGGGTACTGTAGAAGCCACAAAGACAATACTTTAACAAAATGGAAAATGTATGTCAAATGGCCAGATGGATTTCTGATGTCCACAGAACTGGATATGTATAAAACACATACATACACAGTAATGTGCAATTATGTCACATCAACATGTGTAGGTAAGCAACTAAAAATTAAAAACACATGCACATATACCATTATGCAAATGCCAACTAAAGAAATGCAGGTGTATGTCAACCACCCAGCTCATTGTGGAGCAGAGGACACTCCTGTGGGCATCATTGCAGCACATCAACAGTAAATCACTGACTGCTCACATATCAAAGGTACATTTGTGTGTCTGTATGTATCCAACTATGTGTGCACACAGAGTAATTTAATGTGTACAACTATTTATGGAAGGTGTAAACCGATGCCACTATGTCATTGTTGTGGAAATGCTATATACAGCAAACATGGCATAATGTACTGTTAAAGAATGTGTTATGTGTAACACTGTGTACAGATTAATGTTACATTACTAACTGATACAGTCAGAAAAGGAGAACTGCACATAGACAGGATATACCCTTTTATGATCACACATGGCATCAGTATTATCAAACCATGACACAACACCACACCATGACAGTGGGGCATCATAACAACTGTCATCCAATTAACATGTGGAATGACATGTGTCCATATACCTGATATGGCAAAACATTAATCCAAGGCCTATGACACTGTTAGTAATGGAGTATGGACAGCATATGTTGTCTATGAGTCACCCAAGTAACACACATATTTACTGGCTACCTCTTGTAACAATGTCTGCAGGTTAACTGCCATGACTCATGGACAGTTGAATGTGTGCGGAAAGTGTAATGTTTGTCATGCACATATTGAAACTGAAGTAAATGTCACACAACAATAACACATAAGCATGACATATACATGGTATGTATGCACAAGAGTGCATGTACAGTCCAATCAATGAAACAGCAGCCACCATGTTGGCAGCATACCACAAGTGGATCACATGGTCATTACTTATCAACTGGAGGAACCAGGCTGATGGTGATCAGACTCCAAGTGATCTCATGAGTTATCACTCTGAATGAAACCCACATTGCCTATGCCATATCTTCAAAGAAGGTCCACATCATGTCCCTCATCTGTGCTCAGAATACATTGGTCATGACCTCCTGGATCTCTTCCAAAAAATCATCTCTATCCTGGTCGTGTCGACATCTCCTCCAGGGTGTAGGCAGAATGGCTTGAGGTAGGGACAGGAGCAGGTCCAGGTTCCTTGGCATCATCATCGTTATCACCACCATCATCCTCAGAAGACTCTGGCAGTGACCTTGCATGTGCACATCGTTAGGTACCATGCTTTGTAAAGATTAATTGCAAAAAACAGAAAAGAAAAGCAAATGTCTATCACACAGAACAGCCCCCTGAATATCACAGCACAACACAATATGATTATGATGACAATTTACACAGGGACTGAGACACATACATTATTGGCAGAGGTACTTATGGACCTATATGTCATACTCCTACAAAGACAACAGTATTTTTTGAACAATTCTATATGCTTAGACACACACACAGGTCATTAGCATTGTAAAAATATATGAATGCTCAAATCAACATAATGTACTGCTTTCAATGATTTATATGACCAGCCACAACATGTCATTGTTTGAGAAAGTGATCTGACAATATTGTGGGCTATAGGCAAGCCATATGACAAACATCTGAGACAGGCAGCATGATATTTGGCTAAACACACATTGATATAATGAGTACAACACTAAAAACAATGAAATATGTTCAATCAATGCAACTGTTAACATATGAGAATCTAATATATCTGTTACTAACAGTATTGTATGTGTACAACTGCATGTATTATCTACAAAAACAATTGGCAATCAGTAGCCTTAAAAAAAACTTTATGATATGCTTGCTGATACTGAACTGCCAGAAAGAAATGAGTATTTGCTCAACTGTCAGTCAGCCTAGGTTACAACTGTGTTTAAAAAAAAAAAAAACACCCAAGGGATTGGAGACCAATACAATACCAATGTTGACCTGCAGGGTATGCCTAAAATGAACTGTTGCAATCAAATGGATATTTGCCCAAGTGCCAGTCAGTCTAGCTCTAAGCCAGTGGTTCCCAAACTTTTTCGATTCTCAGCTCCCTTGCTGAATCTAGGTTTTTCCAAGGCTCCCCCCGCAGCACGCATTAAGTGCATATTTTAGGGGTTCCCAAAGTATGCACTGTGGCTCTCTGGGGAGCTGTGGCTTCCTCACAGGAGCGCCGTGAACTAATAAGCTTAGCTGCAAAATAAACCTATAATGCTCTGTGGTTTATTTTGCAGTTAAGCTTATTAGTTTGCAGTGAGTGAATGCAGGAATGAATGAAGAAGTGGCTGTGTGTGTGGGTGGGAATGAGTGAGGAAGTAGCTGTGTGTGTATGTGTGAGATCAAAAGAGTGAGAGTGATGTGTGAGTAAATGCAGGTATGAATGAGGAAGGGACTGTGTGTGTGTGTGTGTGTGTGTGTGTGTGTGTGTGTGTGTGTGTGTGAGATTCACACCTCTCAACTGTACAGATTTTCCAGATTTTTGCCTCATATTTTTGGTGTTTTCCTCTAAAATCTGTACTTTTTTGGCAAATAGTTGAGGATTATAGTCATTAAATAATGACAAACATTTGAGTTTAAGACTCCATATCCTTCAGATAATTCATACTAATGCAAAACCTATTATTCTATCAACTTTCTAAATTTGTAAAAGCAATATTTAAAATCTGTCCCTATTTGTCCCCCCATCATTTTAGTCTTTGTCCAGATGTTTAGAGCAAAAGATCTGGACAAAGTCTAAAATGATGGGGGGGGGGGGCAAATAGGGACAGATTTTAAATATTGCTCTTACAAATTTAGAAAGTTGATAGAATAATAGGTTTTGCATTAACATGAATTATCTGAAGGATGTGGAGTCTTAAACTCAAGTGTTTGCCATTATTTAATGACTTAATTCCTCAACTATTTGCCAGAAAAGTACAGATTTTAGGAGGAACACACCAAAAATTTGAGGCACAAATCTGGACATTCAATCACACACACACACCCACCCACACACACCCACAGTCACTTCCTCATTCATTCATTCAGGTGGACCCCTGCCATAAATAAACTGTACAACAGAAGGAGGAAGCTACTACATGATAGAGCAAAATCCCTAATAGGGAAGGCATCTCTGATCAGTACTAGCAAGAAATTACGATCCCTCATAAAATCCTCCAAGGCCAGCTTCGAGAGAAAAATTGCACAGGACACCAAAGACAATCATAAGGCTTTTTTCAGTTATGTTAGAAACCTGGGATGCAACTCCCAGACTTGTTCTGAGTTGATTCTAAATGACAAAAATACACTGAACCCACAGACATCGCCAATATCCTGGCAGACAGGTTCAGTGCAAACTTCTCCCCCCAAAAGAGCAAGTATCTATCCCGGCAGAGGGCTTCCTCCCAAACATCTCTGATGCTCAGGTGAAGGCTGCCCTCTCCAAAGCAAAAAACACTGCTTCCATGGGACCAGATGGCCTCCCAGGTTGCATCCTACTTGAACTCCAAGAGGAACTAATCCCTCAAATAAAACAGCTATACAATCTCAGCCTCACTACAGGATATGTGCCCACATAATGGTGTACAGCAACAGTGGTCCCACTCCACAAAGGTGGAGCCTCTACGGACCCTGGAAACTATCACCCCATAAGCCTGACTAGCTTAGTCTGCAAGGCTATGGAGAGGATCATCATGGAGCTCATAAACAAAGACATTGGGGACCTACAGACACTAGATCCTACCCAGTTTGGCTTTGTCAAGGGCAGATCCTGCCTTTTGAACCTGGTTGACTTCTTCGAAACAGTCACCAAAGCCATAGATGAAGGGAAGGTAGTCCACACAGCCTATCTGGACCTTGCAAAGGCATTTGACACAATACCCCACTCGGGCATCATAGATAAGCTATCCAGCTTAAATATAAACCCCTATGTCACAAGATGGGTCACAAACTGGCTCAAAGACAGAACCCACAGAGTGAGAGTTGCTGGAGCCATGTCCGACTCGAAACCAGTCACAAGTAGCATCCCACAGGGTTCTGTCCTGGGACTACTCTTGTTCGGTATATACTTTTCCGAGGTACAGGCAAATGTGGGAGGACTATGGCTCACCAAGTTCGCAGACGACTGCAAACTGGGTGCCATAATCAACTCTCCAGCTGACACAAACATCCTTCAAAAAGGTCTCACAGAGACAGATAACTGGTGCCAGCACCATGGTTTAAAGCTAAATGCCAAAAAATGTATAGTCATACCCTTTGGCAAAAACAATGTGCCCACAAATTACCACATAGGCGGAAACCCATTATGTACAGAGAAAGTTATTAGGGACCTGGGGATCCAAGTTGATAGCAATCTCTCCTTTGAAAACCACATTGCCAAAGTGGTTAGAAAGACCTTCTACATAGCCCACCTCATCATGAAGGGTTTCACATCTAGATCAAGAGAGGTAATCGTGCCCTTTATTCATCCCTCATCAGGCCCATCATAGAATACAATGCCCCTTTGGGATGTACCTTACCCGACACCTGCAGCAATTAGAAAGACCCCAAAAGTATCTCACCAAGAGGATCAAGGGTCTCAAACAGATGCCATATGCTGCTCGGTTAAAAAAACTCCAGCTCTACTCAGTTGCATACCGCCTACTTCGAGGCGATCTATGCCTGACGTACAAAGCTATGTCAAATCCAGAATTAATGGACATGCTCCACCTCAGTAAATCTAAATCCCTTAGAGCCACATGCTCGAGGGACTTGAACCTCAGCACAGAAATAAATAGAATTTGCTGGAGGGACAGGTTCATAACCCAGAGGCTCCCTTCACTCTGGAATAGAATTCCAGTTCATGTGAGGCAGAGCACCTCACTGAATCTTTTCAAGAAGAATCTCGATAGGTGGATGGGAGATCGCAGGTTTGTCCCAGGGATTACTCCCGTGTCACTATTAGACAGAGGCACAGTAAACTAAACCTTAAAAAGGGCACAGTATACTCAAATCAAGGGGTGGCGTAAGCCATACAGAATCGGGCTAGGCTTATAATTGCCCCAGGGCAGATAGCCTAGTATGAACCTATGAACCTATAACTGCATTCACTCACACACCGCTCTCTCTGTCTCCTGATCAAATGCACACACAGTCACTTCCTCATTCATACCTGCATTCACTCACACATTGTTCTCTCTCTCCCAAACACACACAGTCACTTCCTCATTCATACCTGCATTCATTCACACATTGCTCTCACTGTTTGTCACACCCCCATGCCACACACCCACTTACACATTCATACATCGCTCTCACTCTCCCAATCTCACACCCACATGCCACATACCCACTTACACATTCATTCATAAATCCCTCTTACACTTCCGATCTCACACATACACACACACACACACACACACAGTCCCTTCCTCATTCATACCAGCATTCATTCACACTTTGCCCTCATTCTCCCAATCTGACATGTACACAGCCACTTTCTCATTAATACCTGCATTCATTCACACATTGCTGTCACTCTCCTGATCTCACACACACACACACACACACACACACACACACACACACACACACACACACACACACACACACACACACGCACTTCTTCATTCATTCCTGCATTCACTCACACATCGCTTTCACTCTCCCAGTCTCAAACACACAGACAGCCACTTCTTCGTTCATTTCTGCATTCACTCACACATCGCTCTCACTCTCCCAATCTCTCACACACACACAGACTCTTTTGCTTTCATGCAAGCATTCACTCACACATGCGGACAGACACACACACACTCATTCAGCCATTCACTTACCTGACAAATCAGCTGCTAAGCTTCACAGCGCCCCTGTGAGGAAGCCGCAGCTCCCCAAGGTGCCGCGGCGCACAATTTGGGAGCCCATGCTCCAAGCTATAACCATGTTTCTACACAAACATCCAAGGTGTCTGAGGAAGAAGCAACACCAGTGTTGAACTGACAAGCGCACCACACGCAGTTTGTAAATAGCGGTACAAACATTGATACAGTACACATCCATTCACTCTGTGAATAGGCAGGCTACACATTACAGGTTAATCACTACAGACAGACATAAAAATGCCCCAAAATACATCATAAATACTAGTCAAAGTACTTACACTTGCGTACAAAACATCCACTTAAAAGGTGTGTGACAGATGGGTCTACTTGATATGATCTACATTTCACAATGTTGAAACCCATATGGCCGAGAGCATATGATCGACATTTGAAATGTCAAACATACAAGCAGACAAAAAAAAATTTTAAAGATGCTAGCAGGGGGGGTCCGCCCCCTGCACCCCCCATAGAGGGCTCCACCCCCACACCCCCCGTAACTTTAATATACCAACTCCGAGATCGCACTACAGTGTGGAAATGGAAATCTTTCTATTCCGCACTGTATGTAGATGTTGGTTCTCCATGGTTGACATTTCAAATGTCTATCATATGGTCTCGGCCATATGAATGTCAACATTGTGAAATGTCGGCCATGTAAAAGGGACTCATGACAGATACACCAAACCAACTTTTATTTAGGTTGTGGAGTAAATTAAAAAAATGTGTGCTGAAAAATTGGTTCAATGATACATAACATATCAACATTACTAGATTTTATTCACAGCTGTAAGCACAGCTACTGTGTGATGATTTCACTTACCTTACTGATGCATGATGGGTATTCCTGCATTCTAGTCAATAAACATGTTATTGTGAAAAATACAGTCCTGTAAACATGAGAAGATGCATTTCAGTTTATAAAATATACTAAATAATCAACATACTTCTCTCCTTCCACTGATTCTGAACCCTGTGCATCCACTCGATGCACATGGCTCTGTTCCAACTGCAATCCTTGATACCTGAAATATAATAATAGAATGCATGAAAAAATGCATTTCTCAGCAAACACTAATATACATTTCTCAATGCAGATGATAGGATCATAGGCTCATAGGAGGTTACTAGGCCCTGAGGCCCTTACAAGCCTAGCCATTTTTTTCCCTCTTTAATGGTGTGATTAGCAGACCTGACTCAACACCTGCTGCTCCTATCCTGAAGGGACACAGGTGAAACCCAAGGGGTGAACTTTTGATTCCCCATCCAATTATCCAGATTACACTTGAAAAGGGTCATTGAGGGGCTCTGTTTTACTAGGATTGGAAGCTTATTCCAGAGTGGGGGGGGGGTCTCTGAGAGATGAATCTGTCTCTCCTGCAAATCTTGTTGATCTCACTTCTCATGTTGAGGTCACTGGAGCGGGTGCAGCTAGTATTATTTGTCTTGCTAATGTGTAGCATTTCTATCCGGGCAGGATCCATGGTTGCCCTGTAGGCTATGCAGAGATCACCCCTGAGTAGTCTGTACTACACAGAGTACAGTGACAGAGATTTTAGTCTCACTGCATAAGACAGGTGATGGGCACCTTGAATTTTCTTTGTAAGGTCCCCCTGAGTTCTCTCCAATTGTTGGCGGTGCTTGGTGAGGAGCATACCAAAGGGTGCATTATACTCTATAATTGGTTTGAGAAGGGAGGAGTACAAGGGAGTTATAACTTCTTTTTTGTCTGGAGGCAATGCCCTTACTGATGAGATGACCAACATAGAAGGCTTTCCTTACCACTGAGGACACATGATGGTCAATGGAAAGGTTGCTGTCAACCTGTGTGTCCAGAACTCTTACCACTGATTGGGTACTTAAGGTGTTGTTGTTAATGCGCTACTTTTCAGGGACATCTCCCTTGCAGAAGAAGATGATGATGCACTTTTTAGCCTTTAAGTTAAGCCTGTGACTTTGGAACCAACCATTGGTTTGAGTAAGACCTTCATGGAGGGTGTTGTCACTAAGGAATTCAGTGATTGGACCCAGTTTATAGTCATCTGCAAACTTTGTCAGCTACACTCCCTTTGTTTTGGCCTGTACTTCTGAAAAGTAAATTCCAAATAATAGAGGCCCGAGCACTGACCCTTTGGTACTTCACTAGTTACTGGTCTAAAGGTGGATGAAGAATCCCCTATTTTAACTGTGTGTGTTCTATTGGTGAGCCAGTTAGCAACCCACCTGACTATATACTGGTCTACATTTAGTTGGGTAAGTTTATCAATGATACCTGAGTGAGGAATGGCATTTAATAGCTTCCCTAGGTCTAAATAGGCAGTATGCATAGTTTTACCTTCATCCAGGGCTTTGATGACTATTTCAAAGATGTCCACCAAGTTTAGTAGACAGAATCTCCCTTTGATGAAACCAAACTGGGAAAGGCCTAGTGTTTAGAAGTCTGCTATATCCTTGTTGATAAGCTCCGTGATGATTCTCTCCATGACCTTGCATATGAGGCCAGTGAGACTTATGGGTCTGTAATTCCTGATGTCAGCAAAGGACCCCCTTTTGTGGAGGTGGATGACAATGGCAAGTTTCCAATCTGCAGGAACATACCCAGTGCTGAGACTGTGGTTAAACAGGGTACTCAGACTTACAGCTAACTCTTGCCTTAAACAATTTAGGACACAGCCAGGCAGGTTGTCTGGTCCCATAGAGGCCATGTTTTTGCCTTGTAAAGGGCATTAAGGACCTGTTTCTTTCAGATTTCTGGGGGAGGACATGTAGGAGGGACGTCTTGTGGTATACTGGGCAGAGAAAGGGTAAAGAAGTTCTCACTGAACCTATCTGCCAGGAGGTTAGCAATATCACCAGGTTCAGTATATCTTGTACCATTCATAAGTTCTGGGTAAATCTGGGATTTTTCTTTGAGGATGTGGATGTAGCCAAAGAATGTTTTATGATTACCCTTGGCTATGATGACCAATTCAGATTAGTAGTTGGCTTTGAATTTTTTCACTAGGTGTCTTATTTGCTTATTTAGGCCAAGGAGGGAGTCGTTTGAGTTTGGTCACTATCTCCTACTGTTTTTATACAGCAGTTTCTTTCTCCTCTTATATAGCTTATTTATGGAAGATGTCCACCAAGCAGGATTGTTGTTTCATGAGGAATTTAGTTTTATCCTGACAGGTACAGCTGAGGTGATGCAGCTAAGAAGGTGCTTGTACAAGGCTTTAGTATAAACCTTGGCATAGATAACCTTGCTATCAGTAAGGTAGGGGCTGTGAAACTAGTAATTTTATCCCATAAGAGACTGTAGTTTGCTTTGGAAAAATTTTTTGTCTAGTTTCAGCTGGGGAAGAGTCAGTTGCAACTGCTACTTCTAGTGTGATCTATGGTCAGATCTAACTAAGGATGACTGTACACTTGAGATGGTGTAATGATCACTCTAAGTATTAGATCAAGAATGTTTGAACCCCTATTGGGGTGCCAACTAACTGGTCCACTGCATTAGAGTTTAGAAAGTTCAAAATCTCTGGGCAAGTGTGTTAGTACAGATGTAGCTAGACCAATTTATTGATGAGTAGTTGAAGCCTCCCAAAACCAGGGTGTTTGGTGGTATATTGAGGGACTCCAGAAGGTCCAGATAGGCATTGTGGATGTCCTGGTTCATGCTGGGGGTCCTATAATTAGCGATAATTTGGAGAGGAGTTTTATCTAAAGTAAGATGTACTTGGAGTAGTTTGAGGGATTAATTTAGGCTTACCAATCTGGAGGAGTATTTGTCTTTAAGAAAGATTGTTAGTCCTCCACCTTTTGATTTCCTACTCTCATTTGATGGTCTAAGTGAGTGGAAGGTGTTGTAATCCAGTATGGATGGGGTGCATTCCACAACCTTGAACTAGGTCTCTGTGACAGGACAGATGTCAGCATCCTCCAAGGTGAGAGCAACTTCCAACAAGTGCAGTTTTAGCTTTAGACTCCTAGAATTTAGCAGCATGACCCTGATGTTTTTAAGGAGTAATTCACATTGGACATTTCATACTTGTGATATTGGCTAAAAAAGGCACTATGGAGGAGGCAAGAGCCTTTGCCAGAAGCTGAAAACCTACGGGTGACAGTTGAAGACCATCTCTGGCAAAACATCGAGGTCTATCACCCATATCGTCCCAGACTGACAGGAACTGGATCCCCTTTGAATGACACCAGAAACTAAGCCAATTTTTGTAGTCAATCATCTTTTGCAGTGTGGCATCATCCTAGATGAGAGTAGCACTTGGATTAAGGCCAGGGAAATACCTGCCTTGGACACATGATCAGAAAGCTCAGTCATGTCTCTTCAGAGATGTCAGTCTGAAGTCATTCACACCAACATATACTATGACAGTCATAACAGTACTTGCAGCTGAGAGAAGTGTGTGTGTGATGTTTTGGATCCTGGCACCAGATAGCTAACTGTGACCTTTTCCTTATGCAACAAGATATCCAAAGGCCGAGGAATACAAAACCTCTTTATTAAAACAAAAAATGGTAAGAGCTTTTGTGGTCATCCGCTTCTTCAGACCATACTACAAACAAAAGGATGCAAGCCTTAAATACAGCATTTAAACCAATCACAGATAAAACCAATTAAATAAGTAGTGTAGTAAGTTTTTCTTCTTTAGTGCTGGTTTTAAAGAAACAGCACTGTTTAAACCAGGGGGCATATTAGCTCTAAAATCAATAATCCATCTTAGTTCCGCATATTCAGTGTTGTTTGTCAGATCACCCTCCCTTGCACTTGCATAAACAATTTGTAAAACCAAAAACTTAAAGCAATGTGAATCACCTGCTTCATGTACATGTTTAGCTAATGCATTAGTCAATTTTAAATTACGAATGTCATTTAAATGTTCCATCACCCTTTCTTTTAAAGTTCTGTTACTCTTTCCAATATAGAACCAGTCACAGGAGCAGCATTTTGCCAGGTAGACACTATATTCTTAGTCAGACAATCAGCATAAAATTGACGCAATGTTTTGGTGTGCATTATAACACTTGAAGACCATACATATTTGCAAATTCTGCAGGATCTACATGCAACTGTGCCCTTACGTTCTGAAAAAGGAAAAGAGACCTGTGTTTGTTTATAACATAATCTGCATTTCAAGGACTTGCTATTCTTGAAAGTGAAGTGGGATTGTGTGCCCACTGCCTTACACACCTCTGGGTCCGTCAGTAGGATGGGCCAATTTATTTTCACAATGTCACATATCCTACTTACATCACTATAGTAGGTGAGGATAAGCCTGCCAGTATTCTCCAATCGATTTTCTTGGCCTTTAGTTGTTAACTGTTCACGCTTTTCTGAAAAATAAGGTCATGTGTTAACACAGTCACTACTCTTTGTGTATGCTATAACCCTCTCTATATTACCTATCCTATAACCTCTGTCCAACAAATAAACCCAAAGTTTATCTAGTGCTTCCTCTAGGTCCTTATTCTCTGTATGTAACCTCATACATCTCATTACTTGATTCTTAATTAGATTGCACTGCACATGCCTTGGATGCATACTAGTATTATGTAGTAGATTGTTTTTCCTGCTTGGCTTCCTGTATGCACTAATGGATAAATTCCCACGTTCACTCTTACTAATGGTAGTATATAAATAATCTATGCTAGTATATGAATAATGCATAGTGAATCTAAAAAAGGATGTCTTACTTTCTAAGTAGTTCTTAAACTCAGAAAGCAGCTCACTCAGACCGTGCCATGCAAAAAAGAGGTCATCTACAAAACGTCTGTAGAACTCAACATAATATTTGAAATGGTCATTAATAAGCACTGATTGTTTCTCCCAGTGTACCAACACTATAGTGGCATAAGTGCTGGCACACGCTGTCCCCATCGCTACTCCTAATTTTTGTAGGAAGCAATCTGTCTTGAACATGAATACATTGTTCTCCAGAACCAATTCAAGGAGAGTACATAACATCTATATCTTCGAATTTGGGACTATTCCTTCCAGGACTAAGAATGACCTGACTCTATCCCCCAGGGATAATAGTAAATAGTGAGTTAATGTCCATGGTAACAAATAAGACTTCATGTACATCAAGATAACTAGTCAACCAAATATACAGATCCTGAAGAAAGTGTTAAGTATCTTTTAATACTATATCAGTTTTCTCTATGAAGGGGCAAAGCTGTTTCTCTACATAAATGGATATCGGCTTGGTCAGCCATCCCCTACTTGGCACAATTCGCTGGAGGGGTGGGTCATTTATATCTGTGTACTTTGGGTAAACCATAAATGATAGGTATAGTAGGATGCTCAATAGTGAAATAGGTATACAGCTCATAGTTGATCTGATGTGTCATAAGAAGGTCATATAAAAAGAAATTCAGCCTTTTCTCAATACCCACAACTTGAAATTTCTGCAGTTTTGCATAAACCTGAAAGTCATCTAACATACATCTCATCTTATCAAAGTATTGTGATTTATCCAGGATCACCACCCCGCCTCCTTTGTCTGCAGGTCAAATGACCAAGCTTTGCGTATTGAACAAAGGTGTTTCCTTTGTTCCTGCAAGTAGAAGCATTTTAATAGATACTATTTTAGAACTTAGAATGTTTGCAATAAATGTTATGTGTAATAGTATGTTTCCACTTAAGAATGAAACTTTTAATGTTTTTAAAAAAACAAGTTTGTTTACACCTGAGAATAAACCAGCCATAGAAGTATTTATTAATGTTTGTGAGAACGACCTACGGTCTTTAGATAAGAGCAAACAGCATAATAAAGGTATATTCTTTAATTTAACTAATGGGGAAATAGAAGCTCTGAATCAATTGGCCAGGACACAAAGCTTGGTCATTCGACCTGCAGGCAAAAGAGGAAGGGTGGTGATCCTGGCCGAGCCGATATCCATTTATATAGAGAAACAGCTTTGCCCCTTCATAGAGAAAACTGATATAATATTAAGAGATACTTAACACTTTCTTCAGGATCTGTATATTTGGTCGACTAGTTATCATGATGTACATGAAGTCTTATTTGTTACCATGGATATTAACTCACTATTTACTATTATCCCCGGGGGATAGAGTCAGGTCATTCTTAGTCCTGGAAGGAACAGTCCCAAATTCGAAGATATAGATGTTATGTACTCTCCTTGAATTGGTTCTGGAGAACAATGTATTCATGTTCAAGACAGATTGCTTCCTACAAAAATTAGGAGTAGCGATGGGGACAGCGTGTGCCAACACTTATGCCACTATAGTGTTGGTACACTGGGAGAAACAATCAGTGCTTATTAATGACCATTTCAAATATTATGTTAAGTTCTACAGACATTTTGTAGATGACCTCTTTTTTGTATGGCATGGTATGAGTGAGCTGCTTTCTGAGTTTAAGAACTACTTAGAAAGTACGACATCCTTTCTTAGATTCACTATGCATTATTCATATACTAGCATAGATTATTTAGATAATACCATTAGTAAGAGTGAACGTGGGAATTTATCCACTAGTGCATACAGGAAGCCATGCAGGAAAAACAATCTACTACATAATACTAGTGTGCATCCAATGCCCATGCAGCACAATCTAATTAAGAATCAAGTAATGAGATGTATGAGGTTACATACAGAGAATAAGGACCTAGAGGAAGCACTAGATAAACTTTGGGTTTATTTGTTGGACAGAGGTTATAGGATAGGTAATATAGAGAGGGTTATAGCATACACAAATTGCAGTGACTGTGTTAACACATGACATTTTTCAGAAAAGCGTGAACAGTTAACAACTAAAGGTCAAGAAAATCAATTGGAGAATACTGGCAGAGTTACCTTCACCTACTCTAGTGATGTAAGTAGGATATTTGACATTGTGAAAATAAATTGGCCCATTCTACTGACAGACCCAGAGGTGTGTAAGGCAGTGGGCACGCGACCCTACTTCACTTTCAAGAATAGTAAGTCCTTGAAATGCAGATTATGTTATAAATAAACACAGGTCCCTTTTCCTGTTTCAGAATGTAAGGGCACATTTGCATGTAGATCCTGTAGAATTTGCAAATATGTCTGGTCTTCCAGTGTTATAATGCACCCCAGAACATTGTGCCAACTGGAATTTTCTTTTTATGCTGATTGTCTGACTAAGAATATTGTCTACCTGGCAAAATGCTGCTCCTGTGACTGGTTCTATATTGGAAAGAGTAACAGAACTTTAAAAGAAAGGGTGATGGAACATTTAAATGACATTCATAATTTAAAATTGACTAATGCATTAGCTAAACATGTACAAGAAGCAGGTGATTCACATTGCTTTAAGTTTTTGGTTTTACAAATTGTTTATGCAAGTGCAAGGGAGGGTGATCTGATAAACAACACTAAATATGCAGAACTAAGATGGATTATTGATTTTAGAGCTAATATACCCCCTGGTTTAAACAGTGCAGTTTCTTTAAAACCAGCACTGAAGAAGAAAAACTTACTACACTAATTATTTAATTGATTTTATCTGTGATTGGTTTAAGTGCTGTATTTAAGGCTTGTATCCTTTTGTTTGTAGTATGGTCTGAAGAAGCGGATGACAGTGAAAGGGCTTACCATTTTTTTGTTTTAATAAATAGTTTTTGTATTCCTCGGCCTTTGGATATCTTCTTGTTACATAAGTGACTTTGGATTTAATCCAGGTTCCACTACATATTTTTTGGATACACTTTTCTTTTCCTTATGTAACCTGGTGAGTGGCACATCAGTGTGTCTCACGATAGAATCACTTGTAACTAGCACATTTGGTTTTGTGTAACATCTTACGAGCTTACTTGGTGAAACACTGGTGTGTATATTATTATGTGTACTGTGTTTATCTGTAAGTGAACTATGTATGATGTGCTTGTGTTTCAGAGGTCTCTGTTGTTTGTGTAGGGTTTTAGAGAGGACCTCTTCATATGTGGTGTTAAGTGTTGGTTGCATGGTAGGTGGTGGTGCTGAGATGTGAGTGCTGACAACCTGCATAGGGTCAAATATCCTGACTGGTGAGTGAGGGAGCTTTAATTCTATGTTTTTTATGTAGATGCACCTCTTGCATCTTGAGTTGGAGTATCTTAAAAGATGTGGGCTGTCAGTGTACATGAGGCAATTGCTTCATTGCCTCAGGATGCCCAATTCAACTAGGTAGGCAGGAGAAATGGTGGGGTATTTTCCTTCCAAAGTGACAGGTAACAGGTGTGGTCATTAACATGAGTTGACCAGAAGTGACCAGTTAGGGGTCCTGTGAGAGGGTAGTCCACTAGTATATATAAGAAGAACAAGAGGGGGTAGCTCAAAGGTTGTACTGGTCTTTAGACCAATTGGAAAGCACAACTGTAAAAATGTCTCACTAGAGAACAGACGACAGCTAATTGAAAATTTAATATGCAGAACGTTGCTCCTATAGCCATCAACAGTAATCACAACTGTTTGCTAGTGGATGATAGTGCACAACTGTGTGTGTGTCACGCAAACCTATGCAGATGCGGAACTTTTAAAATAAATGTAAAAACCTTACTGGTGGGCAAAGTAGCCAGTCAGAAGCTCAGAACAAAATTATAGAACAAGCTTCAAATGATGGATCTCTAGCCATACACTCCTGCAATAAGGGTGCAGAGGGCTCTCTCCAGAAAAAGTCTGCTGGAGATTAGTGCTCAATTCAGATACAAGCAGAGCTAGTCAAAGCAGAATCTGTGGTTTGTCTATGCTACACAATAGAAGTGTTTAGAACACAAGTTAAATAGAGAGGTCAAATAGGCAAAAATCTAAGTAAAAATACAGTAATAATCAGTAAAAAGTGATAACTGTAAACAAATGCAAAAATACAAGCAATAATGGTTTTAAGTCTTGGATGGCTCAGATGCACGTAGCAGAGTACTGTCTTTTCACCAAACTGAGTGGAGCTTGGTTTAAACAAGAGCAAATGTTTTTAAAATAAATGAAAAAAACATCCGGTTGGTAAAACAGCCAATCAAAAGCTCAGAACAGGGCCCTAGACCAACGAGCTTCAACAGATGGGTCTCACACCACATACTCTCCCTACAAAGCTGCAGAGGGCCCTCTCCAGAAAAAGTGTGCTGGGGATTTGTGCTTAATTCAGATACAAGCAGAACTAGTCACAGCAGAATCTATGTCTAGTCTATGCTCTACAGTGCAAGTGCTCAGAACACAAGTTAAATTCAGAGGTTGAAAAACAGGCAAAAATCACAGTAAAAATGCAGTAATCAGTAATAACAGTGATAACAGTAAGCAAGTACAGAAATACAAGCAATAATGGTTTTTATCTTTAGTTGTAGGCCTTGGATCACTCAGATACAGATAGCAGAGTACTGTCTGGTCGACTAAAAAGGAAGTTGGTTTAAACAAGCACAAATTTGGGGCTTCACAAAGAACCCTTACTGGTGGGCAAAATAGCAATTGAAAAGCTCAGAAATGAGCCCTAGGCCAACGAGCGTCAATGCACAAGTCTCTAGTCACACATTCCTGCCACAATTATGCAGAGAGTCCTCTTCAGAAAAAGTTTGCAAGGGATTAGTGCTCAATTCAAATACAAGCAGAACTAGACACAGCAGAATCTGTGGCTAGTCTATGCTATGCAGTACAAGTGCCCGGAACACAAGTTAAATGCAGAGGTTGAACAACCGGCACCAATCACAGTAAAAATGCAGTAATAATTAGTAAAAATAGTGATAATAGTAAACAAGTGGGGTGGCCACGGTGGTGCAGTAGTTAGCATTGCCACCTCACAGCAAGAGGTTCTCCGGTTTGATCTTCGGCTGGGGTGCCTTCTGTGTGGAGTCTGCATATCCTCCCTGTGGATGTGTGGGTTTCCTCTGGGTGCTCAGGTTTCCTCCCACATCCTAAAGACATGCTGCAGGTGGACTGGACACTCTAAATTGGCCCCAGGTGTGAGTGCATGTGTGTGTGCCTTCTGTGGAAGGTTGGGTGCTGGGCTGGCAACTCAACACCATAAAACTTCACTGCCAATCATGAGCAGAGAGGTAATCCACGGTGGTGAGCCCTAACTGGGAAAAGAAGAAGTGATAATAGTAAGTAAGTGCAGACATACTAGCAATAATGGTAGTATCTCTAGCTGTGAGCCTCAGATGGCTCAGTTCAGATAGGAGAGTACTGGCTGGTCACCTAACTTGGCAGAGCTTAGTTTAAGCAAGAGGAAATGTGGGGCTTTTAAAATAAACAAAAATCTTTAGTGGTGGGCAACAGAAGCTCAGAACAAAGTTATACCAACAAGCTTCAACTGATGGGGGTCTCTAGCCACACACTGCCACAAGGGTGCAGAGGGCCCTATCCACAAAACGTTTGTTGGGAATTCCTGCTCAATTCAGATACAAGCATAACTGGTCACAGCAGAATCTATAGGTAGTCTGTGCTGCACAGTACAAGGGCCCAGAACACAAGTTAAATGCAGAGGTTCAAAAAGAGGCAAAACAAGTAAAAATGCAGTAATCAGTAAAAACAGTGGTAACAGTAAGCAAGTGCAGAAATACAAACAATTAGTCTTATCTTTAGTTGTAAGCCTTGGATGGCAGAAATGCAAATAGCAGAGTACTGGTTGGTCACCTCAGTGGGGCTTTGTTTAAACAAGAGCAAATGTGGGGCTTTTAAAATGAATAAAAAAAATAATTGGTGTCCAAAATAGCCAATCAAAAGCTCGGAACAGAGCCCTAGACCAATAAGCTTCATAGGATTTGTCTCTAGCCACACATTCCTGCCACAAGGATGCAGAGGGCCCTTTCCAGAAAATCTTTGCTGGAGATTAGTACTCAGTTCAGATACAAGCAGAACTAGCCACAATAGAATCTGTGGGTAGTCTGTGCTACACAGTTCAACTGCTCAGAACACAAGTTAAATGGAAAGTTTGAAAAACAGTCAAAATCACAGTAAAAATGCAGTAATCAATTAAAAAACAATTATATTAAGCAAGTTCAGAAATACAAGCAAATAATGGTTTTATCTTTAGTTGTAAGTCTCAGATGGCTCAGATGCAGATAGCAGAGTATTGGCTGGTTGCCTAATTCAGTGGAGCTTGGTTTAAACAAGGGCAGACCATTGCAAAATGTCTGAAGAGCATTAGATAATTACAATACACAGCTGACATTTAAACATTCAAGTGTTAATATATTTGAACACAGATTGAAGAACATGAGATTCAATCCTGCAAACACAATATACACCCAAAGAGCTACCTGCCTACTAACACATCTTAACTGAAAAATCATATTTTGCAGGTAGTGAAAAGAGTTTATGTTATGAAATCATCTTGATGCTGGATGGTTTTCTATAATGATCTTGGCTTAGGATTGCAAAGTATGATCATGTACTGCTCATGTGGCTAAACAGTTGGAAAAATACATTCATGTTATCACTGTGTTTAGATACATGGTAATGCAGAGCATACATTCTTCAAGCATTGTGACATGTAACATATACCTTCTGTGAACAGAACCATACATGTTGCTGTATACTATGAACACAGAAAGGTATGTGTGAGGACTATTATCCCTTGCTAAATTACACATCACTAGTAACATACATAAACATTCCCTGTTCTTCATTTTAGTTGCTAGTCTGCCCATCCCAGTCCCTCAAAATTTTAGGATGATGTTCTACTACTGACTTCAATATTTCATGAGAAAACAGACCTTCATAGCATTTTTACAAGGTATACAATATTAACCAAACAATTGCTCAGACATATAGGATTTAGCAAGATGTACTGCCCCTGTATTTAAATAGCTGATGTTAACTGAATGCTAGAGATTATGGCTATGTTAGTAGGAATTCAGCAAATAATCAAGTCATTCAAAACTATACTCATTAATATCAATGAGTATAATATGCTTCTATAAATAAATGCTATAGGTATAATAAAGCAAGATAACAATTTCATGCATTTGTGTCACCAAAATGTAGACATACTGGCCTGTTTCCTTACAAGCTGAGCTAACAGTCAGCATGTTATTCTTAAACACACAAGTACTGGTCTATCAGAATATTATGGATTATGGCTATATCAGTGAGTCTTTACCATGCACAACATAAACGTTAATATATGGAAGATGGTTCTTCCAAAAATGCTATGGGTGAAGTTAACTAAGGTATTTGGTACAGATATATGTTTCCTCTATGTGCTTTGGAACCCACAACACTAAAATTCAGGCATGCTAGTCAGCTGCTTTACAGACCAAGCTAACAGTTAGCATGTTATCCTTAAACAAACAGGTGCTGCTCTATAAACCCTGTTATTAGAAAGGTGATGCTATCAGAACATTATGGATTATAGACATATTCATAGAAATTTAAAGACTACATCAGTCAGGCATTAACACACACAACATAAACATTAATATAAAGTATTGCAATATGGTTCTTCCAAAAAATGCTAAGGGTGAAGTTAATCAAGGTAAGTGGTACAGATATATGCTTCCCATGTGATTTGGAAAACACAACATGCCAAAATTTAGACATGCTGGCCAGTTACTTTACAGGTCAAACTAGCATTCAGCAAGGCTTGGATTGTAGAAAACAGGTACTGAACATGTCTATTAGAAATCCTGTGGAAAAATGCATGACTGCAGAAAATGCAAACAATTTGTGGACCTTTCATAGTAAAGAAATAATAGCTATCAACATATAACTAAAAGCATATGTCTAAGTAACGGGATAGGCATTACTTTTTAAATTAAATAAACATATCTTGTTTAGGAGGAATGATATAAAGAAGTTATATACGTGTTTGTATTCCAACTTGTTATGGACCAAGAGGTGATACAGTAGGACATTAATGGAAAAATATGAAATGCACAGCCATCCACAGCCTTGGCACTATAGGTGTCTGTGATACATGAGAACAGTGGCTATGTAAAAATATTGAGTTAGATGTTGTAAAATATATACATCTACAAAGGCCATACATATACATATTATGCATTATTAAATTAACAACATGGAAATCAGTCCCATAGTTAAGACGACAGTATTTACCAAGTCCACTTAATTATCCCCACAGGCTAATTATCACAGCAATTAACACACGGTTATAAAAACATCTATCTGATACATATGGTACAGAGAAATAGCTGTAATAATGCTCAGGTATAGATAAAATATTAGTACTTACTGTAGGTGTCTATGGGCTGCCTCTGCACTTCAGTGATCCTCCATCAAAACTCCTCTGCATCCCTCCTATGCAGGCCATCATAGCAGCGATGAACCTGCATTCCAGTGTGGTAGATCTCTGTCCTCCATCAATGCTCCCTCGTGATCCAGTTCCACATGTTATTCATGATGAAGTTTCTGTGCTGGCTCTCATTTCTGCTCCAATCCAGTGTAGACATTCAACATCCAAGCCTTTGCCTTGTCAGTCCAGTTGGGTGCGTGAACATGTCTCAACCTCCTCAAAGTAGCCATCATGATCCTGAAGTTGAAGAACTCTGGAAAATAAAAAAACAGAGAAATGCTCAGTGAGGAATCATTCAGTTCACAGTCAGCAATTATCTGATCACTAACTGTATCACAGTTAGTATTTGAAAGTGGTGCTGGGTGTCATGTTATCAGATCATTGGAAGATAATGGCACATATCACACATGGTACTATTTATCAATACCTATTGGGTGTTGACACAATACGTGTGGGTGTTTCCATGTATAATGGCAATCTACATTGATGTGCATGAATGGGATTCCAAAAACCTGAATTTTAATTAACCTCATTAATTACATACGGCACAAATGGTACTTAGAGTGGGGTGCACACAAGGTGCACTTTGATTCAAAGTGAGAGGTACATTGGCAATTGTTGCATTTCTGTTGTGGTGATCAGTAAATCTGTTAAATTTAATAATTGCAAAAGGTACATGTTTAAATAAATATTTACTAAAAATGATAATTTTAACAGAAGTGTCATAAGTTAATGGGGTGATGTCTTGAAATTTATGCATGCAGGTGTTGTTCTAAATTGTTTATTCTGTCCCATATACAGTTGTATAGACAGACTTCCATTGCAAATGTTAACAGTATATGAAGGCTGATGTATAGATCATCTACAATCCTTACTGGTAATTCTTTACATTCTGCACTGTAACTATGGAAAGCTATGGATTCTGACACTATTAGTATCTAGTATGTGATGTTGATATTACAGATATTTCTTATTTCATATGTCATCAGTAATGATTCTTAACAAAGGTATTATCAGTACTGGCTCAATATATTAAGGATCTGTACTATGTGTGGCCTGGCTATGGATCCCAAGGTATGCCCATTTGTTCTATAATTTCTTTAGATTTATTTGTTGTAGTATTTGAATGTGACATGCAAACAGACTCATGTGGCATAACGCTGTCATCTTTGGACCTCTGTACAATATATATGCACTGTCAGTGGTTTTAATCCCACCCAAAAACTGTAAAGGTATTACATGTTAAGCTGATAGTATTCATCAAACAGAGTGTTTTCAATGCACTAGAATCCATACTGTTTATGTTGATATATGTGGTTCATACAATAAAATGCATAAATGGGCTCAAACATGAATATTATCATGTGTGTATCAATGTCTTTCAGATGGCCAACCATCCTAGGGGTGACAGCTTCTACCCTCAGGAAAATGGCATCATAAATGATGATCTCCACCAACATGGAAAGAGACTCTTAGGCTGTTCAAGTGATACTGTTTAGAGAAATTAAATCTGAATGGACCTCATCAAAATGATCAATGCAGTTGAAGGACACAACTAACCGTGCAAGGCCTGTAGATGATTATGCTTGGACACGATCTTCTGTGTAGCCAGCAGAGTTACATGTTATGAGAGATTGAAGGATGCCACCAGTGGTGGTCCACCACTAAGCCCCCTGATGGCATTACAATATTACTGGCCTCAATGCATACAACAAGAGGAGAGCAATGCATCCCTGGTGGTGGGGTTGAAGCTGAAGTACCAGGACAAATATATATGTATTTATTTCCATTGCAGGGCTGTGTATTGAGAAAATAACTGCATATTTCTGTAGCATGCCTGCTCGTGTATTGCTGTTTTTAACATATAGCAGCAGAGTTGAGCTGTGAACACACTTCCACACAGCATGAGAATGATGAATTTAAGTTTACGTACATGTACTATTGCAACTGAGTTATAGACAGAGCAGTCAAAACAACATTTGTAATGCTGTTTGCATTAATATTCACAAGTCCATCTACTTTGGGTCTACATCAGGGTTCTACAGGTGAGTGTTTGTGCACCTTTACTAATATACTGCCTTGTTAGTGCCCCCTCATTTCATGGCACTGCTGTTTACTGTTATATTTTTGTTTCCCTACCATTTGACATTACAGATACATCCAGTGGAGGGACAAGCCATGCATTTTCAAGTGCAGACAGACCATGTATGTTACAACAACAATGTCATACCCCGGGATTCAATAAACTCCATGCAGGAATAGTTCTATTCCTGCACAGAGTGGTTCGTGTCCATTTAGCCTTAGCTTTAACAGCAGCACACCTTGCATATTCCTGAAGGTGTGCTGCTGTTAAGGCTAAATGGACACAGGCAGTGAACGAGTGCAGGGGGTGTGTCTAAGCAGTGCACGCACATCCAACATGCGCCCTGCACTCAGAAAGTGACATAGGGCACTTTTTAAAGGGATTTCTGTGTCTGCGGACACTGAAATGAAATAAAATGAGCATTTCAGTGTCCATGGACACTGAAATAGCTAATGGAGCAAGAAACAATGCAGGGTGTGTGTGACAGGTTCTGTCAGACACCCCCTGCTTTGTAAAACTGCCATATGGCCATAGCTGTCAACTGTACAGGTTTCTACAGAATGCCCAGATGCCTGCTTCACAAACTTCTCACCCTCCCAGAGCAATAAAGCAGTACAAAACCATAAATAATGGGGGGATATGGCCACAAAAATAAGGACACATTTTAAATATGGCACTGACAAACCCAAAAGTTGATAGAATAAAAGGTTTGCAGTGGCATGGACGTCCTGCAGGGTATGAAGACTGAAACACAAATGTCTGCCATGTGAAAGTGCCATATGGCCATAATCGCTAACTGTATAGGTGTCTGCAAAATGCCCAGATGCTGTCTCACATATTTCTCACCCTCCTAGAGCAATAAAGCAGTACAAAGCCATAAATAATGAGAGGACAAAGCCACAAAAATAGGGACACATTTTAAATATTGCACTGACAAACCTGAAAGTTGACAGAATAAAAGGTTTGCAGTGGCATGGACTTCCTGCAGGGTATGAAGACTGAAACACAGATGTCTGCCATGTGAAAGTGCCATATGGTCATAGTCATTAACTGTACAGGTGTCTGCAGGATGTTCAGATGCTTGCCTCACATACTTCTTATCTCCTAGAGCAATAAAGCAGCACAAAGCCATAAATAATGGGGGGCAACGTCACAAAAATAGGGACACATTTTAAATATTGCACTGACAAACCTGAAAGCTAATAGAATAAAAGTTTTGCAGTAGCACAGACTTTCTGCAGGGTATGAAGACTGAAATACAAATGTCTGCCATGTGAAAGCACCGTACGGCCATAGCTGTTAACTGTATAGGTGTCTGCAGAATGCCCAGATGCCTGTCTCACATACCTGTCAATATCATAGAGTAACAAGGCTGGACAAGGTCATAAATAAATAAAAATATATTTTTTCCCTACTAAGGTATGTTTAAGCATAGCTGAGCAGGTGTGCATGTTATGGCCCTCTGCCTAGCATTGCTTAAACATCCCAGAGGGGATAAATAAAAATATACAGATAAAATCCTAATGCCAGGATAGCATAGTGGTTAGCGTCCCAGCTTTGTTTGCAGGTCTTTACGGTCCGAGTACTAAGACAGACACTTTATTTTTTAATAGGAAAGCAGTGTTAAAATTATTTTTGTTTTGTAAATGATGTAGTAAATGATATTTGTCAACCAGGGTAATGTAGC
Source organism: Protopterus annectens (assembly GCF_019279795.1). Lineage (NCBI taxonomy): Eukaryota > Metazoa > Chordata > Ceratodontiformes > Protopteridae > Protopterus > Protopterus annectens. The sequence continues at coordinate 519,462,771 of NC_056731.1, forward strand.
TGGTCTAAACTGGAAGTGTGAATGCATATAGGTTCATAGGTTCATAGACAGGTACTAGGCTATCGGCCCTGGGCCCTATATAAATCCAGCCAAAGAAGTTCCCTGGCTTTCACCCCCCAAGAAAGTTATTTTCCTGCAGCCCTGTCTAGCAGAGCCACAGAAGTGATCCTGGGGTGAATTTCCTATTTCATATCCAATTGTCAAGATTTTTCTTAAAGAGGGCTAATGGGAGCTTTGCTTGACATGAATGTCTGTTCCAGAGCATGGGAAGTCTCTGGGGCAGGAATCTACCCCTCCAACATGTTCTGTTTATTGTGGTGACAAGGTTTGGGTCCCTGGAGCGTTTGGCTCAGAGGGATTGGGGTTTCTTTAAGTGTAGCATGTCCAACAGATTTGGGTTTGACATGGCTTTGTATGTTAGGCAGAGGACACCTCTGAGTAGGTGATAAACCTCAGCACAAAAATAAATAGGACATGCTGGAGAGACAGATTAATTTCCCAGAGGCTCCCCTCACTCTGGAATAGAATCCCAATTCATGTTAGACTTAGCCCCTCGCTGACCCTCTTCAAGCAAAATTTGGATGCGTGGATGGGAAATCGCAAATTCACCCCTCGGATCTCTCCTGTGTCCCTGCTAGACAGAGGCACAGTAAACTAATCTTAAAAGGGTACCTTCTGTGACCTACTTTACAGAGGCACAGTAGACTAATCTAATAGGGAGGCGGAAGCCAAATACACTCTGGCTAGGCTTATAAATGCCCTAGGGCAGATAGCCTAGTATCTACCTATGAACCTATGAACCTATGAGTAGAGCTGGAGTTTTTTGAGACAGTCTGCATATGACATCTATTTATCCTCTTAGTGAGGTATTTCTATGGCCTTTCTAGTTGTTGTAGTTGTCTTGTGAGGTACATGCCAAACAGCATGTTGTACTCTATAATGGGTCTGATGAGGGATGAGTAGATAGGAACATTGGCCTCTTTTTTTCTGGAGGTGAAGCCCTGTCTGATAAGGTGTGCCACATAGAAGGATTTCCTGACTTCTGTGGCAATGTGATTATCAAAGGACAGACTACTGTCCACCTGTGTCTCAAGGTCTTTTATCACACTTTCAGTGTTTAGTAGGCTACTGCCTATATGGTAGTTCATGGATACAGTGTTATTCCCAAAGGGGGTGATAATGCACTTCTTGGCATTGAGCTTGAGGCCATGTCTTTGACACCAAGCATCAGTCTCAGTGAGGCAACGTTATAGAATGTCCACATCATTAGGCAATTTTATTATGGCACCTAGTTTGCAGTCATCTGTGAACTTTGTTAGCCAAAGACCTGCTGTATTAGCCTGGACTTCTGAGAAGTAAATGCCAAACAGCAGAGGACCCAGGACTGAGCCCTGAGGTACTCCACTTACCACTTGGCTGACATTGCATTTGGAGTCGGCTACTTTCACTGTGTCGGTTCTGTCAGTGAGCCAGTTGGCCATCCATCTTGTGACATAGGGATTTATGCCCAGCATAGTGAGTTTATCTATAATTCTAGAGTAGTGGGGGATGGTGTCAAAAGCCTTGGTGAGGTCAAGATAGGCTGTGTGTACCACCTTACTCTCATCCACGGCTCTGGTGACTGCTTCAAAGAAGTTAATCAGGTTTAGGAGACATGACCTACCTTTTATAAACCCAAACTGAGTGGGGTCCAGAGTTTGAAGATTACTTATGTCCTTGTTTATAAGCTCCAAGATGATACATTCCATGGCCTTGCAGACCAGTCTCATCAGGCTAATGGGGCAGTAGTTCTAGAGGTCAATGGTGGTGCCCCTTTTGCAGAGTGGGATAACCATCACTGTATGTCATTCAGTAGACACAAAGCCTGTAGTGAGGCTATGATTGAACATGGTACTTGGGTGGGGTGCCAGTTCATTCTGTAGTTTGTACAGAACACAGCCTGAGATGTTGTCAGGTCCCATGGATGCTGTGTTCTTGGCTTTGGAGAGTGCAGTCTTTACTTGTGCAGTCATAATTACAGGGGCTTTGCATTCTTCCGGTAGAGTTATGGGCCCTTTGGCGGGTGAGGAGAGGTGAAGTTTGCAGTGAACCTATCTGCCAAGATGTTGGCAATATCAGTTGGTTCTGTATATCTAGTGACATTGTGTTGTAGCTCAGAGCAGATCTGAGTGTCACCATTGAGATTATTGACATAGCTGTAGAATGCTTTGTGGTTGTCTTTAGAATCAGTGTCTTTAGAACCAGTGGCAATTTTATTTTCATAACTAGCTTTGGAGGATTTTATGAGGGATCACAGCTTCTTACTGAGGCTGACCAGGGAGTTCCTGCAATCAGGGGAGTTTACTCTTTTTTGCAACAGCTTCTTCCTTCTGTTGTAGAGTTCATTTATGGTAGGGGACCACCAGACTGGCTTTCTTTTTTTGGAGGATAGCATCTTGGTTCTGTTGGGGATTGCACGATCCATGCACTTGTGTATGTGCTTATACATTGCATTTGTATAGGATTCAGCAGTCATACCTCTATTTTCTGTCTATATGGGTGTTGTGAAGCTTGCCACTTCTGTCTTAAGAAGCATGAGCTTGGCTTTGGAGAAGTTTTTTACGATAGTTTCCTTAATGGGGTGTGGGCAGGATATTGATGTCTACGGTGATTAGCTTATGGTCAAATCTGACCAGTGAGTGCTTGACCTCTGGCATGAAACATCGGTTACCCATATTGGTAATGACCAGGTCCAGGGTATTGCTGTCCCTGGTGGGGGAATGGACAAGCTGATCCAGGGTGTTGAAATTTATGAATTCCAGAAAGCATTGAGCAAATGAGTTAGTATGTGAGTAGTTTTCCAAGTTGAAGGTGGGGTAATTGAAATTGCCCTTTATTAGGGTATTGGGCTGTACCTTAATATTACCCAGTATATCAAGAAATGTCAATTGGGCATCCTGGGGCATGGTGGGGGGTCTGTAACAAGCTACAACCTGGGTTGCAGTCTTGCCCAGTGTTAGTTGCATTTGGATAATTTTGGATGCATTATGTTGAGCAACTAGCCTGGAGGTGTGGATATCCCTAATGAATATGGGCACAACTCCTCCTTTAGTGTTTCGGTCCAGGTTAGGTGGCCAAAAGGTGTGGTATGAATTATAACTTGGTAATGCAGCGGTGCAGTCTGGAGCCTTGAACCAGGTCTCTGTCACTGCACAGATATCTATGTTCTCCATTTTAAGGAGTGCCTTGAGTGACTGCATTTTGAGGTTTAGACTACTAGCATTGAGTAGCATTACCCTCAGATTTTGCTTGCTTATACCTGCTGTGGTGGTGAGTTTTTTGTTTGGACCTTGCCTAAAAAAGGCACTATAGGGGTGGCTAAAGCCTTAGCCAGTATCCAGAATCCTAGGGGTGACAGGTGCAGGCCATCTCTGGCAAAGCATCATGATCAATCGATCATGTCATCCCAGGCAGACAGACACTGGATCCCCTTAGAATGACACCAGAAGCTCAGAGAATTGGATTCATAGCTTCATAGATTCATAGATTAGTACTAGGCTAATTGCCTCTGTGGGCCATTTTAAGCCTAGCCAATTACCCCATGTGAGAATTGAACCCTGCACCTTGTATCTTTAAGGTGAACACCTTAACCATTATGCCAGCCCCCTCTCCCCATTGTGGTATCATTCTGGGTGATGACAGGATGCTACTCAGGGCTAGGGTCATACCTGCCAGAGCTACATGATCCGAGAGCTCCTTCATGTCTCTTTTCATGTAGTCCAGAGAGGTACATCTCAGGTCATCCACACCAGCATGAACAATGGCAGAGTCATATTTGTACTTATTGTGGAGTGACCTGAGTGCATGCATTATGTGGCAGATCCTGGCACCTGACAGGCAGCTGACATTAACTTTCTTCTTGTTTAGCCTGGTGAGTGGGACATCAGTGTGCCTGATTATAGTCACCTATGATTAGTGTGTTGGGTATGTTGTTTTGCCTTATGGGAGGAGATTGAGTGACACACTGATTTTGTGGGCTATGTGTCATTTGGGTAGTGTTGGGGGGGGTGGGTGCTTGCATTTCAGCTTTGGAGGTCTCAGTTGCTTGGGCAGATTTTTATCAACAACCTCCACAAATGTAGGTGAGTGTTTTGTGTTGCTATGTGTGGGTTTAGGTGGTGTTGGTTTTGATGGACTATGTGTTGAGTGTGGTGTGGTGCAGGTGTTTACCTTTTCCTCTTGACTGCCTAATACAGTCTTGGCTGGAGAGAGCTTGGCTTCCAGTTTGGCTATATAAGTGCATCTCTCACAGGTTTTAGTGTTGGGTGGTAGGAGGAGAGGGTTGTCAGTGTACATGAGGCAATTGCTACATTGCCCCAAGATGCCCAGATTCATCAGGTGAACAGGAGAAAATACCGGGATCTGACCTTTAGACATGCCTGGATAGGTGCTTAGAACTGTTTTCCTCCTAACAAATGAGGAAAGTTGAGTGCTGCAGTAATTTGTAGATTTAGTGCTTGCAATGAGTTTTGAGCAAGTGCTAAGCACAAGGAAACAGTTTTGAGTGCTAAAACTAGAAAACTGGCTAGTTCTAAGGGAAAATTAGAAGAGCAGACTTTCTGGTACTGGGGATAGTTTAACCCTAGTTAAACGGCGGTGCCTGATGAACAAATCCACGCAAACACAGGGTTTTAAACAGAAAGATGAAAGGGATAAAAATAGCCCAAACTGGCCAATAAAATTACAGATTCTGAGCTGAAACCACTCCTCCAGTGACAGAAGGGCTGCTCAAAGCTCACCACTCTCACTGATGAACAGTAGGGTTGCCACCTTTTCAAATTCCCAAAGTGGGATATTTTTTTTTAGAAATATGAGATTTTGCAGGACAAAACATACCCACAACTAGTGCAAAGGACAGAACTTCACTTTTTGCTAAAATAAAGGCTTATTTTTGTAGCATTTGAGTTGCTTATGCTATTTCATACAATATGTATGTATTCCAGATACAAAATAACTGGTTTATGCAACTATTGAGGAAAACCTAAGAAATACATTTTGTCTTAAAATCACAGGACATTTGCTATTTTTTAGTTTTTTTCACAGGGCACAATTGCCTAAAGTGGGAGTGTTCCTGGCAAAGAAGGATAGGTGGTAACCCTAATGAACAGAGAAGCTTCCATCTATCTTAGTAAGGTCTGGGCAACAAAGAAACTTCAAAACAGCCCAGAATTCAGCAAAATCTGCAAACTGGACTCTACTGGTTATAGAAAGTTGGGAAATGAGTAGAGAGATAGGATTTTTTTTTCAAAAATGTAAACAGATACAGTAAAGCAAACACTTTTAAAGCAGAAAAATTGGCTATCGCGCTTGAGTGTGTAGCCCTCAACAGTTCAACAGTTGAAAAACAGAAAAATGATCAGTTAAAGTGCAAACAATATCAGAATTCAAAAAACGGTTAAAATAAGTTGCAGTTAATAAAAAATGCTCAGAATAGTGCAGCTATTTAAAATAAGCAATAAAAAGCAAAACAGAGGTACTTAATCCACTCAAGGTCTTCCTTTACTCTTTCTGCTGCTGTAGAACTCTGCAGGACAACCAGGCAGGATCTTGCTGAGGTAATGCAAGTGCAAAAAACTGCGCAAACACGGGTTTTTAAACCGAAAGATGAAAGAGATAAAAATAGCCCAAAATGGCCAATAAAACTACAGATTCTGAGCTGAAACCACTTCTCTAGTGACAGATAGGCTGCTCAAAGCTCACCACTCTCACTGATGAACAGAGAAGCTTCCTTCTATCTCAGTAAGGTCTGGGCAACACAGAAACTGCAAAACTTCCCAGAATTCATCAAAATCTGAAAATTGGTCTCTACTGGTTATAGAAAGACAGGAAACAAATAGAGAGATAGGGTTTTTTTTTTGTTTTGTTTTTTACAAAAATTAAATCAGATACAGTAAAACAAACACTTTTAAAGCAGAAAAATGGCTACACTTGAGTGTGTAGCCCTCAACAGCTCAACAGTTGAAAAACATTTAGAAATGATCAATTAAAGTGCAAACAGTATCATAATTCAAAAAACAGTTCAAATAAGTTGCAAAGTTAATATAAAACGATTGGAATGGTGCAGCTAGTGAAATTAAGCAAAAAACAAAACAAAACAGAGATACTTAATCCACTCAGCATTTCTCTCTCTGCTGTTGTAGAACTCTTCAGGACACCCAGGCAGGATTTTGCTAAGGTAATACAAGCGTAAAAACTGAGCAAACATGGGTTTTTAAACAGAAAGATGAAATGGATAGAAATAGCCCAGAATGGCCAATAAAACTACAGATTCTGAGCTGAAACCAGTCCTCCAGTGACAGATAGGCTACTCAAAGCTCACCACTCTCACTGATGAACAGAGAAGCTTCCTTCATTCAGCTTTTCAGAATGAGCCATATCAAATCTTCAACTCAAGATTCCTCTCTCAAAAAGGAATTACATTCTCTATTGACAAATATGCACAACTTATCCTTGAAAATAGACAACATTGCCAATAAACTGGACACCTTCAATGACAAATGCTCCCAACAGCTTGAACAATTACAGGAAATTGATATGCAGCACGTCTCAAATTTCACTGATGGAACAACCCCTTAATGATTTGGAAAAAAAGGCTAGCTGAAAAGGGACAGCATTCAGAATTTTTACTAAAACAAAACAACTATTAGACAAGCTGGATGACTCGGAAAATAGGTCCAGAAGGAACAATCTTTGTATTATGGGCTCACAGAGAAAACAGAAGAAGATAATCTTATTAATTTTCTTACATCCTGGATACCAACCTTATTTAAATTACCTCAAATCACTCTCCTTTGGCATCAAACTAGCCCACAGGTCCTTAACAACTACTGAAACACCTATATCAGCAAAATCTAGACCAAGATCCATTATTACTTAATCCACTCAAAGTGTCCCTTTTCTCTCTCTGCTGCTGTAGAACTCTGCAGGACATCCAGACAGGATCTTGCAGCTGTTTTTCTCCCCTACAGTTGCAGCAGAAAGGGCTAGTATCATTGAAGCCCATGCCGACAGACTGCTGAGGCTGCACCGACAGGCTGGTGAGTAAAAATCTATTTTGCAGTATATTGTGCAAATAACTGAATTAGTACACTGTGTACTGCTAGTAGGTATACTGTTACTGTGTTAACTGAATAAATAAAGGTTCTCTGACTAATATTGATCTAAAATAAAGATCTATAACACAAACTGTTGTGTTTACTCTGGTATGTTGTTGTAGACTTAGAATGGAGCTATAAAACAAGATATAAATGCTCTGTGTAAAGATTGTAGTAAATCAAAGGATTAATGCACAGTACACTAACTATCTGCCATGCATACATCACAGGATTACAAGTTCAAACTCTCCAACCAAAAGACTAATAGGCAGAAACTAGAGAAGCAAAAAAACAACAGTAGCTAAGTGTGATGAGAAATAGCTTAGTTGTTATTTTGCACACCCAGACATGGTTCAAATCCAGGGAATGGTACTAAGATGTGTTCATATCTACACACAAGGAATCAGGAATATATGTAAAAACACTCAGGTAGTGTTAACAGATATTTTCTCCACAGGTTTTACAGGTAAGGAAATAATGGTAGTAGCTGTATGTAGGGTATACTAATAAACTGTGTACAACTGTCCTGCTATATGCCTGTAAATGACAGCAGGATAGGTACAGACAACATGCACACTTCCCGATACATGTCTCTCAAGTGTCATGCTGTCATGGCTAGTGGTCACTGCTGCCAATAACCCTGGACACGGAGAGGAAACCAGTTGAAGTATGTAAGTAGCACACGCACATAACAGCAGTGCAGGGTACCCCTTCTGTGTCAGATATGTAACACTGACATGTACAAGTCCCCTCTAGTCATGTATCCAGAGTTGTCACAGTTTGCCCCATACCATTCCAGGCTGACAGTTTAATAGGTATGGTTGTGCTACAGAAGCTATGGCCCATAGGTAGATGTAAATTGAGGGCAGACCCATACAGTATTGAGCAGTACTGTTGTGGAAAATAGAAGCATAAACAGTTGTTAAAGGACTTTTTCTCCCCCCTTCAGCCAACGAGGCTATGGAAAGAGAAGTTTGGAACTAAACAAGACCGGAATTAATGACATACGTAAAGGAAAAGGCAAACCTTTTTATTCCTCTAAGGTCAGAGAGGACAAAAATACACCATCCCTAGCTATACCTAAAAGAACATCTAACTTAAGGGTCAATTTGACTTACACTATGGACCATGATAACGTATGCCAGGTGATCAAAAAGTTCAGGCCGATTCTAACTTCAGATAAAAAGTTAAAAGAGATTGTTGGAGATAACCCAAGTTTCCTTTTCAAAAATAAAAAGAATCTCAAAATGATCTTATGCTCAAATGATGGGATATGCAACAACTACGTACATAATAATTCATCAGGAACAAAGAAATGTGGCTTCTGCAAGGTCTGCAATGTAATCAATTGTAGCAACACATTTAAGCATCCGGTTACTAAATAGACATTTGTTTTTCATGGATTAGCTAATTGCCTAACCACCAATATTGTTTATATAGCTACCTGCCCTTCCTGTACAGCATTTTATGTTGGAAAAACTAATATAAAGCTAAAGGAAAGAATTATCAAACATCAATATGATATAGGTAACAGAAAGGAAACCAATTCTCTTTTACTTCATTTAAATGAGCATGAGGGACATAGCTTTGTTTTCATGGTCATTTCAAAGATACATTTTACTTCCAGAGAAGGAGACCTGACCAATCTGACTGAGAGAGGAAGCCAAATGGATAATGCGGCTGAGGGCAGATAACCCCCCCTGGCCTTAATGGCTGTGTTCCCTTAAAACCATTTCTTAAAAAATAGACGAGCAATGAGCTATGCTCACTTATGACCTGTTTTCATTGCCAGAAACCTTAGGTATACTGACTTAGGCTCTGATGTCCCAAAGAAATTGTTGAAATGAAATAAAAAGAAGCACCCTAAATTACCTAAATGACCATCTTTATTTTTATTTTTATTTTTCACCTTTATCTCTCAAATCTTGGCTTTTATGCAGAGCTTGTTCTTTTAACTAGAACCTACTGAAAAGACATTACTAATATTCCTTCTGAAAATATGTCTGAGTCTGTCTTAGAAATGTCAAACTGTCATGTTGTTTTAAACAAAGAGTTTTAAATAAAGAGTTTTAACTTCAAGCTATGGAGGTGTGTGCCAATGGACTAACTTGACTGGTTAACATTTATCATTCACTGTAGGTTGTTTCATTGGATGATACTAACTTTTAAACACTGAACCCAGCTTACCTACTTGGATCTGAAGAAGGCTTAAAAAAGCTGAAAGCGCTTGTCCATTGTTTACATCAGAAGGGTTCTTCACTTTTAAGTTTGTTTTTTTCTGTTTTTATGACATCCACATATTTTAAAGCTGTGGAATTACAATGCCACTTGACTTTTACAACAGCAAAGCTCTATATTTTATATATTGTGGATTCAATATGGTAAAAGCCTATTATTGAAGCTGTCTTTTCACCATTTTGGTTGTTTAGTAGGTTTTGAATACTCAGATGAAATATTAATACTTGTGGTTCCAATATTTACATTGTTTTTTTGTTCTGCTGAGTGTTCTTTAGCGGAATTCACTTCTTTTTCTGGGTGTTATGGGACATGTCACAGTCTGCCCATACAAACATATATAGTCGATAGACCACCAGAAACTAGAGCAGCATGCACAGTCAGATAGAAAGGGCCAATGACACTCACGTGTACCCCCCCTACACAGCCCAACTAACATTTACACACTACACAGCTATACAGTCCTGACAGTCTGTTAACAATGGTCAGACATACACAGATGTCTCAACTGTACAGATTCCCACAGAATGTCCAGGCTTTGGCCTCATATCTATGTCCTCTTTCTTGTAACATGTCCGGGAGTCTGTTACATCACTGGGGTGATAGCAGGAATGAAGGCATTAAATAATGATGTAACATACCTCTGAACCTCTGAGTGCATGACATCTGGACAAAGCCTGATATAATTGGGGACAGAGGCCCAAACACAGGGGCATATTGCAAATATTGCTACCATAAATTGAGAATGTTGCTGGTGTTACAGGGTTTGTTGTAATATATCTTTTCTGATGGATATGAAGTCAGAAACACAAATGGATGTTAGCATTTACTGACTGCAATCACCAGAGTATCCTACTGATTTGCCAAGGACAAAAACTGTCTGGGGAACAGACCAAACATAACAGGCAAACCTCTGGCCATTTTGCAGATAGCCCTACAGCTGAGAGTTATGTCATACATATAACACTGTCAGACTTGAAATCATGCTGAAAATGCTTTTCCAGACAAACCCTGTTAAACTAGCATTATTCCAACTGTATAACAGCAATACTTACATTCTGTCCTTAAGTCTGGAACCTTCTCTCCCAGTTAGATGGGCTGTCTCCACAAGTCTTGTTGTAAGAGGGATCCCCACCTACCCTCTGTGATGTTGTAGCTCATACACCTCCATGATGGCCTCCTCACAGGCAAGGAAAATGGGCAACGCACACATGAAGTACTCAATTATAGGAGTGTGTTGCCATGCAACTGGCTATTGGAATAACAACATAGCTGTTCTGCATGCAATTAGCAAGTGGGAAACACCAATTAGTGCACAGACCATCACCTGCTTATAACCATTGCCTACAAAAGGCAAGCTGCTGCCTATGCAAAACAGGTGTAAACCCCTACGTAAGTAGACAGAAAGAAAGAAAGAAAGACCACAAAACAAACTGAAGAAAACCAAAACATGACTATTCATGATTACTTGGGAAAAAAACAGGTATGTGTAACAAGTAAGAATGTAATGGAATGCAGTAGGTGGTATGTAATGGGAAATAGGGAGTTACAAATATGTCACAACAAGACTTGCTGTACTGATATGTTGCTGAACAGCATCTATGGCCATAGCATCCAGCTCTGTCTGCAGTGATGTAAATCACAGCTCATGCCCCTGAGTCACCCCAGGAAAGGACAGCTCACATATGACTACTACTGGAGTTTCTGTCATACAATACTGACTGTGGCACTTCTAGGCTAGCTACTGGGATATTGTACATATACATATGTTACTTGTGAATATATCTATGATTTGTGTTGCAGATCTAAGAGATCTATACAGGGTATGTGCATAGTAAACTACTCTCACAGAAGTATGTGTTGAACTGCATGTGATATACTGAGCTCATGCCATTCAACAGTACAGTGTCCTGCTGCACAATAACCACATTTGTGCCTAATATTTGTAGTAATTTACCTATAGAGGTGTGTTATGTCTGGCAAACCATTGGCAAATCTGTGAACACTGACATCAGAACATAATAGCCTACTTATGAATGTCGGACATCCTCCAGAGTATTTCTGAGAATGCAAAGCCTACTGTGTTACCAAATGACTTAAGTATGTTACAGCAATAGTAATACAGTGTCAATATTTTTGGGCCTTTGGCCCCCATTTATGTGTGCTGTCATCCAGATGTCCTGTCTAACAGGCTGAGAGGTATCACTGAGCAGCAAGAGTGTAAATACAGTGTGCCATACTGACATAGAACAGAAATGTATATCACCTGTGTTCATGTATATATAAGTAGGTTTAGCTGGAAGCCAGAAAACAGCAGACATGAGTTGCGAGCAGTCAGGTAAATAAGCTGTACTTGTTGTAAACATGTGTAATATAAGTGTTAGTGCATCCAACAGACATATATGTCTACAGATACTGGTTGTTGCAGTGCCCTGACACAGAATTGGGTACTAAAATAAGCATGGTTATCAGGCTGAAATTGGGGAAGTGTCCAGCTGTGTTATGATCTCGTGTGCATGCCTACTACAAACAGCTGTAGGAGCACCTACATAGCTGTATGGTCTCAGCAATATCTAACGTGTAAAACCCACCTCCACCAAGGTAGGGCAATCCCCTTTGTTGGACATCAGCAATGCACAAACCATGTAATACATCACTATATTGACTGTACAGGGCCAAGTAGGTGCAGGCACCAATTTGGAAGCATGTCCACCTTTGTCTAAACAAGCATATAAGGTCACAGGTGAATCAAGGCTAAGTATGAGTACAAATAGGACACATCAACTCCACCAAGGGCAGTCACAAGGCTGTCCTCACATATGTCTTCAGTCTCAGAGGCAACAACCCAATCCACCCTGTGCTGGCGGTCAATTACACCACATACACACATGCAATGCTTATAGCCAATCCACTGCAGACAGGTTAAATGTAAATGTCACTTCCCTGTCCCCCCATCAGTATAGGTGGATAGGCAGAGCACCCGACCTGATAACATTCATGTCTGCATCCTACATGAACTCAGGCATGTGCTCACAGCTCCATTGCTACTGTAGTCACACAAAGCCTAAGCACCATCCACACCCAATCCACATGGAAGATGGCCACTGTCATCCCTCTACACAGAAGTGAATGATGAAGAGAGGATTATGCAATTGACTGGTCCTCATTGGGGGAGCATGGCACATAAGGACCAGGAGTACATTGCAAACTGATACTGTAATGATAGCTGCCAGGGATATGATGTGGGTGTGAGTGGCGGCTACTGCTAGTCAATGTTGATGTGCAGATTCTGTAAATACCATTGACAAATGTATGAGGTCCTGTGATGTGTTTCTCTGTTTATGTCTTCCAGATGGAATGCATGACGCCAGAATTCCTGCTTACACGGAGGCAGAAACTGCAGTAATAACTGACCACATCATTCAGCACTACAATGTAATGTTCACCCTGAGCCAACAGCATCTGCAGGAGCAGACCACCCTGTGGGACAACCTTGTCCACAAGGTAAATGATGTCAGTGTGCATGCACGAACATATGGGCAGATCCAGCATCGTGTGACTGATCTGATACCACATGACCAGCGAAGGGTTGCTGCCATGGCCAGGGACTGCACAGCCACAGGAGGGGGACCTGCGATGCAGGCCCCACTTATACCACCAAGGAGCTCCCTGCCAACCTTGGGACATCCATCTCACCCCAACATTAGAGTCCAGACACCCACAATGTGGAGGTGGGTGGCACCCTCACAATGGGCGAGAAGCGTTCAGGTAAGGCCCCAGTTGAGATCAATAGACTAGTGTAGCAGCCATACTGACATCTGTTGAGTATCTAGATGCATATGTCAGGTCAGAATGCAGTTGTGGTTGAGTTTTGTAATGCACGATGTGCACATCTATGGTGAAGGGCAGCAAATTGTGTAGTATTGGAGCTTGTACTGTAAATGTGCAAAAAAGCTGCATTCATCTTGTACCAATCCCACATGTGAGTCTGCTGGCAATAACTCTCTCTCCCACAACTACATAGGTCCTTCTGGTCTGGATGTGAGACAACAGCCTGAAGCTGGTGAGTATGGAATTGTCCTGTTGTGGGTCGGCAATTCCCAAGGCATGTTAAGGACATGCATTTTACCATGCACATAACTGTCACTCCTAGCCATATTGCGTCATATGCATGTTCATTTGTGGTGGGGTTAACTGCATTGCAGCATAGTGGTCGCCACAGGGGGCTATACACAGGAGATGTAACATTTCTGTAGCATACCTCACAATCTGTCAGTGAAAGAAATCTGGACAGAGACTGAGGGGGGACAAAATCCCGAAAATAAGGACATATTTGAAATATTACTCATACAGTGGATATAAAAAATGTACACACCCCTGTTAAGATGACAGGTGTTTGTGATATAAAAAATATGACCACAATATTTCATTCCACACCTATTACCACCTTTAATGTGACCTATAACCTGAACAGTTTACTTGAAAAACAAACAAATCTGTCAGGGGACCAAATATGAAGGATACAAAACCCACAATAAGCTGGATGCATACACATGCACACCTGTCAACCAATACTTTGTTGGAGCAGCTTGCGATTTAATTACAACATTCAGACTGCTTGGGTACACACCTGCCATTAAGTAAAGAGACTTTGAGTAACACCAAATAATGATCTGCTGTCCTAGTAAGAAATTCCTGACATTTTCTCAATTTCCTGCTACAGCAAAAGCCATGGTTTGCAGAGAGCTTACAAAGCATCAAAGGGATCTCAGTATTGAAAGGTATCAGTCAGGAGTAGGGTACAAAAACATTACCACAGCATTGCATATACCATGGAGCACAGTGAAGACAGACATCAAAAGGTGGAGTAAATATGAGATAACAGTGATGTTGAAATGAACCGGACATCCCCCAAAACTGATGAAAAGACATGACACAAACTGGTCAGGGAGGCTGCCAGGAGACATACAGCAACACTGAAGGAGTTGCAGGAATCTCTAGCAAGTACTGGTTGTGTACTACATATGACAGAACCTCCCATATTCTCCATAAGACTGGCCTATGGGGTAGAGTTGGAAGATAGAAGCATTTTCCCACACAGAGAAACATCCAGGCCTGGTTACAATTTGCAAAACATTCCATCAAGTCTCCCAAGAATATGTATAAAAATGCGTTATGGTGTAATGAGACCAAGGTTCAACTTTTCAGCCACAATTCCAAAAGGTATGTCTGGTGCACAAGTAACACATCGCATCACCGGATGACCACCACTCCACAGTGAGGCACGGTGGTGGCAGTGTCCTGCTTTGAGGTTGCTGTTCATAAGCTGAAACTGGGGCTTTAGTCAAGGTGGAGGGAATTATGAACAGTTCAAATACCATTCACTTTTGGCCCAAAACCATCAGGCACCTGCTAGAAAGTTAAAGATGAAGAGGGGTTTCACCTTTCCACACGAAATGACCCAAAGCATACATCCAAATCAACATAGGAATGGCTCCACCAGAACACAATCAAGGTTATGGATTAGCCCAGCCAGAGCCTGGACCAATCTCCAATGGAAAATCTGCAGTGTGACCTGAAGAGAGCTGTGCACATGAGATGCCCTTACAATCTGACAAAGTTGGAAGAGTGGCCAAATAATGCCAAGTCAAGATGTGCCATGCTGATAGACTCCTTTCCAAGAAGACTGCATGCTGTAATTAATTCAAAAGGTGCTTCAACAAAGTATCAGTTTAAGGGTGTGCACACTTATGCAACCACCCTATTGTATGTATTTCTTTCATTATATTTTACACCTAACACATTTGTTTGTTTATCGATTAGATTGCACAGGTGATAATTCACATTAAAAGTGGGCAATGTTTTGAAATGAATTATTGCAGTCTCATTTTATATATTACAAGAACCTGGCATGTTAACAGGGGTGTGTACACTTATCATATCCACTGTAAGCTTAGAAAGTTGTAGGTATAACAGGATTTGTTTTAACATACATTTACTACAGGTTTTGGGGTCTGACACTCAAATGTATTAATTAGTGATGTCAATCCTCAGATCATTCCAGTAATGTGTCAGGCAGACACAGGAGTTATGAGGAACAGAACAAACATATGACCCAGGCATCTACATATTCTGAGAAGATTTGTACGGTTGTGTGGTATTTTCTGTAGGAGTTGCCACTGTGCTATACAGATGAACAGTAATAATGTGTACATGGGTGCAGTGTGTGCTAGGTGTAGGGCCATCACATACTAACACTGTTCACGTATCCCAGAGGTATATATAGTTAGTGACATGGAGTGAAATTGGCTGTAATGGATAAAGATGAGGGCTTGTCCAGAGGGTGTATGTTGTGGTCTGACTGCGTGTCATGCATGTCACCATTTGGGTATTGTGAGATCTGTGTAATGCCTTTGTGCCACCTCACCTATATGTGTCTGTGTGTGTGTGTGTGTGTATGTGCATGTGTGCATGTGTGTGTGTGTGTGTGTGTGTGTGTGTGTGTACCAGCTAACCTTATAGTGGAGGTATTAATTTACATATGTTGTCTTCCAGTTACAGGTGACGATGGGGGTCATGGTCCCTCCCACACAGAACCTGACTTCTGTAGAGTCTGTAGACTCTGACAATGATGGTTGGCTTAGTGAGGCATAGATGGGGTTGTCACGGGCTGAATCTGTGCCATCGGTTGGCATACCACTATTGTCCACAACATCCCTGCACACAGTCATGGTGTGCACACATACCCTGTACCCAGTGGCCACAGATAATGGACAGTTGCTGGGTGGTGGCATGGAACAGGCTAGTGTGGTGACTATGGCAAGTGTGTGTAGACACCTGCCATAGCCAGAGTTCAGGTGAGGTCCCACACAGGCAGATGGACATGGGTGCTCAAAGGAGGACTGCTGCCCATCCAGCCCATGTTGCAAATGCCACAGCAGGTGTCACCATCATGGAGGCACAGGCACTTATTGACCACAACACCAGACAAATACTTAGGGTCTTGGATGCACATATACCTGGTGTCTGTGGCAACCTACATGATTTTATTGAGGCCACATGTGAGAATATTGAGTTCATGCATAGATGGTGGGGTGAGACCATGGCACTCCTTAACCGGGATGTGTCTGTGCTGGAGAGTGTGGTGGGAGATGGGCAGCAGCCATGTGGATGTAGGTCAGCACCACGATCAGCTGAGGGTCTATGGGTTCATGCATTTTCACACTCCCATAGTGGTAGTACCACCAGCACTACTGAAGAGGGGGTGCTGTCCACACCACAATGCAGCAGGCCATGGGCATGTGGTTCTGGCTGGTGCTGTCAGAGACACGGATCCAGCAGACAGCAGTCACCATCAGAAAGTAGTGCTGCATCTGGCCTTGGGCCTGATGGTGCCAGTGACACCACTGGCAGGACCAATTCACGTGTCCATGGCCAGAGACAATGAACTGTAAACCCTGCCATGTACAGTCCACAGCTGTCCAACATACCCCTGTGTAGGGCAGCCACATGGTGTGACTGTATGCATACAAACACACACACTCACATCACCATCACAGCCAGGTCACCTCCAGACACACACACACCACCTTTGCATGGACCATTCATAGAACACCCATCCAAACACACACACATGATGTCAACCATATGTCCCAGCCTAGGCCTTTGGCAAACCCACACAACATCCTGTGCATATGATGATACCTGTGCCATATCCCTGTCATCCATATCACTGATGCAGGGACATGCTAATATGGTTCTGATGCACAGGGTGAATTAAGTACAGTAATGCTGTGTAAGGTGCTGTCAGCTGGCATTTGTAATGGGTACACTTCAGAGTGTGTGTACCTTTTCAGCCATGATGCATTATTGGTGTTAGGAATGCTGATGAATGTAGACTCACATGCTGTATTCTGTTTGTGTTATAGATGTCTGTGTGTCAGCAGGATATGGCCCTGCAGACATTGCCAATGAGCGGTATGGCAGAGTGGTAACACATCGACAATGTCATAGCCAAGGTACAGCTGTATATGTACACATTTACCAGGTCTGTGTAACAGTTATTGCATGGCCATGGAGCATATAGGCCTGAGGGGTGTATACAGGTAAGTCTATGGTGGTTGATATCAGCAGCTCTTGTAAAGTGGACAATGGTAAGTGTAATCAGTGGAACACACCTCAGATTGGTAAAACCCACACCCTCAGAGGATATTGTGTCGACAAAACTCAGAGAATACTGTTCCCACACATACAGTCTCACACACACACACACACACACACACACACACACACACACACACACACACACACACACACACACACACACACACACACAGGATCACAGTTGCCATTGTTGGGTTTGGAACCTCTACCCATTTAGTTAGTGGTAGTACAGTGTTATGAGGTTATCGCAAGTGGCATGGAGCTAATAGTGTGATGAGTGTTCCAAGGTACCGGTAAAGTGAATAACATCATGTGCCTTTGTAAGGTATGGCAATGGGAGGTTTACTGGGTGGGAAAGGACTCATAATACTGTTACCTATGATTCTACACACTCACAAACACTGCTATACACACCAATGCACACACAAACATATGCCAGTACTGGCATTAGAAACCCTGCCTATCATGTTATTCATTCCATACTGTTACATAGCTGTTGCAAGTGACATGAGGCTTATAGGGCTGAAGAGGGTCTATAGATACCTCTACAGTAGAGGTAAACAGTAGACTTCATAAAGTGGACCTTGGGACATGTACTGGGAGTACCATGAACTACAATTGTAAACCACGGCCAACTAATGGATATAGTTCTCACTGAAACACACACATTTGCCAGGACTGAGATTAGAACCCCTATTTCTCTAGTTATTGCTACTATAGTGTTATGCATTTATTGCACATGCCATGAAGCTTACAGGGTGAAGAGTGTCCCAAGGTAATTCTAAGGTGAACAACATCACCAGGCCTTGTAAAGTATGGCAATGGGAGATGTACGGAGTGATAATGAACTCAAAATACTATAACCTACAGTTATACACACTTACAAACACAAATACTCTCATGCACACATTTGCCAGGACTGAGATTAGCATCCCTGCCTATCTTGTTAGTCTGTCCATAGTTCCTGCATGTAGCAAAGGGCTTATTGGACTGCAGAGTGTCAACAGATACCTCTATGGTTGATGAAGACAGTGGGCCTTGTAAAGTGGACCTTGGTATGTGTACTGGGAGTACCATGGCCTAAAAATATAAAACCCACCCCCCAATGGATATAGTTCTCACTCAAACACATCCACAGGATACAGTTCTCTTTCTGTGTGTGTCTCTCTCTCTCTCTCTCTCTCACACACACACACACACACACACACACACACACACACACACACACACACACACACACACATATATACACTCACACACACAGACATAGACACACACATGCACACACGTGCACACACACACACACACACACACACACACACACACACACACACACACACACACACACACACACACACACACACACACACACACACACACACACATTTGTCAGGACTGAGAGTGTTATGCATTTATTGCAGGTGGCACAGAGCTCATAGAGTGAAGTGTCCCATGGTTCTTCTAAGGTGAACAACATCACCAGTCCTTGTAAAGCATGGCAATGAGCAGTGTACTGGGAGAGTGAGGCCTCAAAATGCTGTATCCTACAAATATACACACTTACACCCACATACACACATTTCCAGTATTCAGATGAGAGCTCCTACCTATCTAGTTATTGGTACTATAGTGTTATGCAGGTGCCACACACACCATGGGGCTTGTAGGGGGAAGAGTGTCCCAAGTAACCTGTAAAGTAAATAACATCACCAGCCCTTGTAATGTATGGCAATGGGAGGTGTACTGGGTGAGAAGAGCCTCAAACTTCTTTCACCTACATGTTTACACACTTAAAAACTGTTCTCACACACTAATGCACACACATGTATGCCAGTACTGAGATACAAAGGTTCATAGGTGTGTGCTTGGCAAATGGCCATAGAGCCTTTACAAGTCTACCCCATAGGATTACCCTGGCATCGTGCCACCTGACATTACTCCCCAGTGTGTATATCGAGTATAGCCATTGGAGCGATCCCCAGGGTGAGATTTTTTATCCCCATCCACTCATCCAAATTTCTCTTGCAGAGGGCCAGTGAGGTGCTCTGCTTGACATGTACGTAAAGTCTATTCCAAAGCATGGCCAATCTCTGGGATACGAAGCTGTCCCTCCAGCATGTTCTGTTGATTGTGGAAATGGGGTTGAAGTCTCTGGGGCATGTGATGTGGACAGATTGGGTTTCTTTAGATGTAGCATGCTTAACAGAGCTGGGTCAGACATTGCTTAATAAGTCAAGCAGAAATCAGCTGTAAATAGCCAATATTAGACAGAGAATAGTTAATGTTATTGGAGTCTGTCCATACAGAACAAGTGTTTAAGACCTAAGATCCTCTTTATGAGGTACTTTTGCAGCCTCTCCAGTTTTTGCAGCTGTCTAGTGAGGTACATGCCAAATGGGCCATTGTACTTGATGATTGGCCTAATGAGGGAAGAGTAGAGGGAGACAATGACCTCTTTCTTCCTGGATGCAACACCCTTAGTAATGAGGTGTGCCACATAGAAGGACTATATGACCACAGTGGCATGGGAGTGGTGAACAGAGAGGTCACTGTCAACTTATGTTC
Source organism: Protopterus annectens (assembly GCF_019279795.1). Taxonomy (NCBI): domain Eukaryota; kingdom Metazoa; phylum Chordata; order Ceratodontiformes; family Protopteridae; genus Protopterus; species Protopterus annectens. Next base: position 519,482,867 of record NC_056731.1, read on the forward strand.
CCAGTTTTGTTATAATGACTTCTGTGTTCAGTGGACTACCATTGATGTGGTGATTCATGGGAACCAAGTTGTTCCCAAAGGGGATGGTGACACATTTTCTGGCATTGAGCTTAAGTCCAGGGTTCTGACAACAGTTGTAGGTCTCAGAGAGGCCTTTCTGCTGGATGTCAATATCACTTGAGGAGGTAATAATAGGACCCCCCTTGCAGTCATCTGCAAACATTGTCAGCCAGAGTCCCTTCGTGTTGGGCTGGACTTCAGAGGAGTAGATACTAAATACAAGGATACCCAGGGCCAGTCCCTGTGGTACTCCACTCATGACTGGTTGGCAGTCTGACATGGAGTCCTCTGCTTTCACACTGTGGGTTCTATCTGTGAGCCAGTTTGCAACCCACCTAGTGATATAGGGGTTGATGCCTAGCTGATTATGTTTGTCTATGATTCTTGAGTGGGGAAAGGTATCAAAGTATTAGAAGCCCTACCTATCTTGTTATGTATTACATGCTGTTACATAGTCATTTCATGTGGCACAGAGCTTACAGGGCTGCAGAGTGTCTACAGCTACCTCAATAGTGTATGACAGCAGTGGGCCTTGTAAAGTGGACATTGGGACATGTACTGGGTGGACAACAACAAAAAAATTGCAAAACCCATTCCCCAATGGATATGGTTCCCAACCAAACACACACAGTGGTTACAAGTGGTATGCAACTGTCTGCAGCAGGACATCAGACTCTGCCATTCAGGGTATCCCTTTGTATGACTCATTTTCTTTTTTTGTGTCTCCCTGTGTTTCTGACTCTATCATTGCCTGTCTCTCTCTCTCCTATGTCTATGTGTGTATATTCTTGTCATATTGTAATATGTTGCCCATATATATATATATATATATATATATATATATATATATATATATATATATATATATATATATATATATATATATATATATATATATATATATATATATCTATATATATATATATATATATATATATATATATATATATATATATATATATATATATATATATATATATATAGATAGATAGATATAGTCCATTGTGGTTTTAGATATGGGTTTTAAATGTAGGAGCATGCCCAGTATTACCTTCTATAAGTAAGTGAATCAATCCATCAGGAAATAGTTATAACTCCCAGTCCGGTTGTGTGCTACTACATACATACCTTACCTCTGTTTGTGCAAGATATCTGGAGATAGGCTGTATTAATGTATGAGTTGCTTGGGTTACACTGTAATGCATTATTATCACAGTTATTTACCAGAGACAAGATGGATGATGCACAGACATTGTACAATCTGTCCAGTTTCTGTTTGTGCTGTAACACCCGTTCTGTTATTCTATCACCAAACATTATGAGAGCATTTGCTCTATGAGGTTGATTAGTGTCATGGCCTTTCAATAACACTATGGGCGAGGCATGGGCCTTTGCCAGAGGCCTGTAGGCCATGTGAGACTCCAGCAGACCATCTGTAACAAAGCAGTGCATTCTGTCACTTATATGTTCCCAGGCTGCCAGGCAGTGAATCTTCCTGGGGTGACAGTGGTAAGTGATTCAGGTGTTACTGATAATCAATTTCTATTTGTATTGCTCCATCACTCTGGGTGGCAGCAGGATGCTGCTTACAGCTGGGGATATAACTGCATGGGACACTTATTCAGCATGATGCATCATGTCTGTCTTTCTATATTCCATGAGTAACTTCTGAAATCATTCACACCACCATGGACCAGGCTTGTGTGATACCTGCACCTGTTGTGGGGTGACTTGAGTGCATGTCTGATATGGCAGATTATGGCACCTGCCAAACAAGTAATCATGACTTTCTCCTTATCCTGCCTGGTGTGTGGCACATCTGTGTGTCTCACAGTGGAGTCTTCTATGAGTAATATGTTGTGTGCATGGTAAGGCCTTAGTATTTACAGGACTCTGGTGTGTGGACTATGCATGGTCTGTGGTGTGTAGGTTTGGGAAGTTTTCATGTATTTTTGCCTCTGAGGTGTCTTTTACTTGGGGTTTGATTTGTTGTGGACCTCCACTTATGTGGGTGCGTGTTGTGTATTTGCAGTATTTGATGCTTACTGACTCCATACACTGCAGGGCACCTATATTACTGAAAAATGTGCTCTGGTGTGCACATTCTCCATTTGTCTGGCCAATGGTTCCCCTCCTCCTTCTGTGTGTTTCTTTATTATTCTGTAGTCTGGTCACAGGCTTTACCCACAGTGACTGCTGTTATGTATTTGTAATTTTGGTGTTTGCATGGTAAATGCCATAACATCACACACAAGGTTATGGACTACACACCTCTGAGCATACCTATTTGGCAGGTTGCCCATCATTGCACCACTACATCTGCTGGGTCCTCAGACAGTTTGTGTTACTATGTTATTATGTGGCTACATGTTAGCCTAGCTGTCAAGAGTCTATATTATATTCTCGAAAGCCAACAATGTCAAATGTGACATTGTCAACACGAGAATATCGAATGCTCAGAATCTTGAGCATGTAAACAGAAAGCTCCGTAAGGGGAGATTTCTATTTACTGCAATGTAGTGCGGTCTCTGAGTTGGTATATTTAAGTAGCGGGGGTTGTGGGGGTGCAGGGGGGCTTGCCTCCCTGCTTAAACCTGTTAGGGTACTTTTTTCTTTTTTTTTTTTTTTGTCTATTTATAAGATTGATGTTTGAAGACATCGATCACATGGTGTCGACCATATGTTGTTTGATGTTTTCAAATGTCAATCTTATAATATAGACCTGCTGTCACTGACTCTGACATCTGGACAGGCCCACATATGACAGTCAGACAAAGGCTCACACACGGTGACAGGGTGTTGACACTGTTCTACCATACCGAGACAGTTGGGGGACCAGTTTGTTACTTGCTTGGTTTCTGTTATGGGTGTGACATCTGCTTCTCCACTGTCTGCCAATGATGTTTTGACATGGCCTTTTCTTGTTTTGCAAATACTTTGCAGGTGAATGCAATGTTAGGACAAGCAGAACGGGTATACAAGGCACATTTGTGCTCCTTCTGTGACAACCTGCCTTTCCAGGGGTATGGCTGTTGGCCAGTGACATGTTGCCGGTGCTGACACAGTAAGGTGGCAGCCTTTTATGACCTGCCAGTACACTGACCTTCAGGTACCTGCTGTGCTACTAGGCACCATACCTCTCTATGTATGAGAGACAGACATCTGGACAAAGCCGTAAGTAATTAGGTGGCAAAGGCCTAAATATAGGGACCATTTTAACTATTGGCCTTACAAACCTGGAAGGGTGATACAATAACCTATTTTGCATTACCATGCATTTTCTATAGGATATGAAGTCTGAGGCATTACAATTCCATCATTATTTTCTGACTTTAGACTTTCGTGGTTTGCCAGTGATTTGCCACACAACCACTATTTCATGACAAAGACACCACAAATATGATGCAAACCTCTGTACATTCTGCAAAGGTTCTCTACAGTTGGGAGGTATGGTAGGCACCATGTAGATTACTCTGACCTGTGTACTGTTCATATGTGTGTCCCCCTGTCCATGACCTGTCCAGCTTACCAGTAGTAATGGAAATTGACATCTGGACAGTGTGTACAACTCCCACTGTAGGTGTAGCTGACATGTGAAATAGTTCGCACTGTGATTCTTGGAACAAGACCCTGTCTAAAACAGTACTGTAATTAGGCCACTAAGACACAGCAGCCGAGAGTAAGTCCTGGCCACATTCTGACAGTATTTCCCACACATATACATAGATCATTGACCCCTGCATATTGTGGACATGCAACAAGTTATCCTGTTGATTGGGACAGCCCTGACAATGTGTGCTCTGCTGCTATTTACCATACAAATTCACATGTTACTGCATTTCTATGGGAATATGGGTGTGGAGGGGGTCACACCTGTCAACGGTATACATTTGCACATACTGTGCTGATATTGGCTTTACATTTTGGTTCAATTTAGCATAGTATTGTGCCCTGTCTTGGAGAGTAGAGGCATATCACTAGAGGCCACAGGTTAGATTGTAATGGCATACAATTGAGTTTCAGATGTCTTATTCTTCAGAGGCTTACTGCAAGTGCAAAGCCTGCTGTGATATCACTGTGTAAATCTGTAGGAAGGTATTCCATCATTGATGCCATTTGTGGGCCTTTGCCAGACATTCCTTTATTGCTTTATATGGCTGACTTCCTGGGTGAGTCTGAGGGGTGAGTATGGGATCCCCACATTGACATCCATGCATGTGACCTATGACCCCCACCTTAGTTGGCCCCCCCGCATATACTGCAGTGGGATTTGTCACCTTGGATAATACTGCATAGTGTGGGGAAGCCAGCATTGAGCAGACATTTCCTGGTGTCCCACATAGCTGTCAGTTGTCTGCTGCTACCCCAGTAGGCCATCCCTTTCCCTTGCATGCATGCAGCAATCCCATAGATATGCTACCAGAACATACTACTCCATTCATTTATTGTTTAGAAGACTGACTTACCTTGTGCCTGCAGCAGTTGTGGGGACGGTAGGTGAGGGCTGACTCTCTCTGATGTATGGAGTACACTGCTTATACAGGGTAAGCTACAGGTAGTGTGATGTGTGTGGCATCCATTTTACTGTGTGTGCAAGATGGAGAGAGGTGTCAGTCCCTGGGTCCCTACAGTGTCAGTGTGTGTGCTATGTGTTGCCTCTTTGCCAAGGCCTAGGCATACTGGGCACACCTCTGTCTGTCTACAGGAGTGGGCTCAGGCACTTTTTCCTCTGAGTCCCTCTGTGCCTGTGGGGACCTTGGCAATGATGGGGGCTGTGTAGCCCTTCCCTGTGCTGTTCCTGCTGCAGCTGTTTCTGAAAGATCATTTTGTGTAGCATGGCACATACTAAGAACATGTGTGCACATATGGATGGAGAGTACTGCAAGGCTCCACCAGATATGTCAAGGCAGCAGAACCATGACTTGAGCATCCCAAACACATGTTCTATAATGATCCTGGTTTGTCCGTGTGCCTCATTATGGCATTCTTGATTGGGTGTGTCTGCATTTCTGATGGGTGTCATCATCCACGGCTTCAGTGCATAGCCAGCATCCCCCACCAGATGAACATATGGGATGTCCCCACTGGCAAATGCCTTGTACAGCTGTGACGAATGCCAGATATGGGAGGTGTAATAGCTTCCAGGGCTGCCAGCACACAGATTCATGATAATGCCCTGGGCATTGCACATGACCAGGCAGTTGATGGAGGGAAAGCCCTTGTGGTTTATGTAGCGTCTATATTATATTTTTGAAAGTTTCAAACATCGAACACCATATGGTTGACACCATATGAGCGATGTTTGAAATTTTGAAAATATAATAAAAAAAAATAAAAAACTATACTTACCTAAACACTGTAGGCAGGGGGGCAAGTTACCCTGCACCCCCCTTCACCCCCTATGTTGGGGGCTGTGCCCCCCACACCCCTGCTACTTAAATATTCATACTCCAAGATCGCACTGCATTGAAGTAAAGGGAAAATATTCCCTACGGCAATTTTTGTGTTACACGTGCGATGTTTCGACCAATCAGGTTCACTCAATACACATTCGCCGTTTACAATTTTCGATCACACAAGTCATCGGGTGGTGCTTAGATGTGGATGTATGTGCAGTCTATCGCACCTAGTACCTCCGGGTAGTCTGCTACAAGGTGGAAGGGACGCATATTGCTGGTCCTCCCTCACGGGTGTTGGGGAAGTAAATGTGCTCACCGGCATGTGGTAGCATGGCATCCAGGAACTGGTGGTGTACCCTGGATGCAGATGCTTGTGAGACCTCCATCATGTTACCAGTAGGTCTTTGGAAAGTATCTGCAGCTAGTACTCTTAAGGCTACACGTACCTTGTTATCCACTGGGGTGGGTTCCCCTCTGTTGGCTCTAGGTCTGAGTTGAGGCTGGCACAGTTTGATGATTTACTCAATTATGTCTTTGCCACCCTGTAGCACTCTACTATCTGCAGATCATGTAGCCCCTGGTAGGTTACCCTGGGTCAGAACACTCTTCTCCTCCTCTTCATTCTGGAGTGGTTGTCAGCATTATCCTCATCACCGCCCTCAGCCTCTAGCACATACTGATAGATCAAAGCAACAGCAGCCACTAACATTTATTTGGTTAAAATTCCCCCTCATGTGTACACCAATGGTGCAAGGCTTGTGGAAAAAACAGATTGAAAGGTGTTTGCACAGTTTATACTGTTGTGCTGCAGATGCTGCCTGTATGATTGGCTAGGAATGATACATTCCACCTGCTTGCTATTTTATTTGTACTTGATTGCTTTTATTCTGCTGTTTGCCTTTTTTTTTCTTTTTTCTCTTCCCATTTTGACCCCTTTTAAGCCCCAAGGCACATTGTGCAAACCCGGTGCCCAAATGTAAACAGTCCTGCTATTTCCAGTTTTTTGTTTTTTTGTTTTAGCCCCTGTGCATACTGCAGAAACCTGTTTAGCTAAGGTAAACAATGAGAAATGACCCTCTCCTGGACACAGACATGCTCTTCATTTCATGGAATAAGTCAATACAGTCTCAGACACACCCCTTTGCTTAGCTGTGCTTAGCTAAGCTTAAATGGGAGTCATGGAGCTCCAATATGCTTACACCAAGCATGGCACTTCCCCTTTTCATGTCAGCTGCTTCTTCTGCTTACACCACTGCCTTATACCGCCTACACGGTTAGGTGCAGCCAGAGAATGGTCTCCTCTTTATTGATTCGGTAAAATTTGCTCATTTGTATACTCAACTACCTTGGTCCCTGGTTAAACCACTACACCAGTCTTCCTCCTTAGCAACCAGTGTTACCTGTTATTTTTTTGATTCTGCATGACATAGACTATAATGGCAAAATGCAGATTTCACTTAAAATTGCCTTTTCACATTTTTTTTATTTTCGGCACGATCCTGTTTGCGCACCACTGCCCTAGGCTTAAATGTCCAAGATCGGCCAAAGAAATAAACTTTGATTTTTATAATTTTGCAACACTTTTCCATGCCAATGGCCATATATTTGCCCACTGGCATGCTGAAACATTATAATACATGCTTTACTTTCAGCTGTCATGTCTCTGTTTTGATTTTTGCAGAAATGTATTCGGCTAGTAGCCGACTACATTTCTGCACCTCATACTATTCCCGCACACATGCCAGTCTGCTTACTGAATCACTAATTCACCTCATTTGCAGGGTTTTCACCAGCAAATGAAGTAATTAGTATTATTCAGTTGTGTCTGTGTGGGAATAGTGCTGCCAGGCTCGTGCATGTCCCCCAGGCTTGTTTACTGAATCGTTCAACACCATATTCCATGCAGGAGCGGCGCATAAAGCTTACATGGAGTGTAAGAATAGGGTGTGTCTGCATTTCTGATGGGTGTCATCATCCACGGCTTCAGTGCATAGCCAGCATCCCCCACCAGATGAACATATGGGATGTCCCCACTGGCAAATGCCTTGTACAGCTGTGCAGATATGGGAGGTGTAATAGCTTCCAGGGCTGCCAGCACACAGATTCATGATAATGCCCTGGGCATTGCACATGACCAGGCAGTTGATGGAGGGAAAGCCCTTGTGGTTTATGTAGCGTCTATATTATATTTTTGAAAGTTTCAAACATCGAACACCATATGGTTGACACCATATGGCGATGTTTGAAATTTTGAAATATAATAAAAAAATAAAAACTATACTTACCTAAACACTGTAGGCAGGGGGCAAGTCTCCCTGCACCCCTTCACCCCTATGTTTGGGGCCCCCACACCCCCCTCTTAAATATTCATACTCCAAGATCGCACTGCATTGAAGTAAAGGGAAAATATTCCCTCGGCAATTTTGTGTTACACGGCGATGATTTCCCAATCAGGTTCACTCAATACACATTTTTCGATCACACAAGTCATCGGGTGGTGCTTAGATGTGGATGTATGTGCAGTCTATCGCACCTACCTCCTCTAGTCTGCTACAAGGTGGAAGGGGAAGATATTGCTGGTCCTCCCTCACGGGTGTTGGGGAAGTAAATGTGCTCACCTGCATGTGGTAGCATGGCATCCAGGAACTGGTGGTGTACCCTGGATGCAGATGCTTGTGAGACCTCCATCATGTTACCAGTAGGTCTTTGGAAAGTATCTGCAGCTAGTACTCTTAAGGCTACACGTACCTTGTTATCCACTGGGGTGGGTTCCCCTCTGTTGGCCAATTCTAGCCCCCTCAATACATTCATACTCTTACTATTTCTTGCATAGCAGGAGTCTCTCAGTGGTATGGTATTAGTTATGCTTCATACCTGTCCTTGCTGGTAATCCTGTAGTTGACCTCCATTAATACTATGTCCTTCTTACCATTCCTAGGTCAGTCTGCATCAACCTCCTCCAGTACACATGAGTGGTATGTGTATATCACACATTTTGTATGTTTTAACTGTGTTCACCTGTTTAATGGTGTAAATGATGTAATCTGTAATGCTATTTTTCTCTACAATAGTTGATGTTCATCCCTGTTCAACATCACCATCTTCACATGAGTGTTTGCCAGGTTTGTGTGTGCTTTTTTATGCATCACGTATGTCATGTATGTTGGCCATGTAAACAGATTATATACTTATTTTATGTACATTCATGAAACATACATACAGTAGACTGCAGGTACAGTTATTATTTGTAACCCTCCCATAGACGATCCCAATTCTAGCCCCCACAATACATTCATACTCTTACTATTTCTTACATTTCATACTCACCTACAATACCCACTTCACCATAGCCCTAAAGACAAAAATGTTACTCTTTCACATATCTATTCCCTCCCTACTTTCAATAATTCTCAACCTCATCACTTTTCACAACCTCAGGATTATCACCACACATTCTCCCACTTTCTCTTCCCCCACCTAGCCTCAAACGTCATACACTAACTTCTGTATAGCATTACAACTCTTCAACTTCTCTAAAATAGAAGTATTTTCATACAAATAGTTATACACAATTACTTACTGTGGCTGCAGTGTTGCAGCAGTTAGTGTTGTCACCTCACAGCAAGCCTTTCTCTGGTTTGACTCTTGTCTGGAGTGCCTTCTGTGCAGCATGTCCTCACTGTGGTCAAGTGGACTTTAAAGACATGCAGATAGGTATGTGTGCATGTGCCTTCTATGAAGTTTGGGTGCCGGGCTGACAACCTGACACCATAAAAATCTACTGCCAATCAATAGCGGACTGGTGATCTGCTGTGGCAACCCCTAACTGGGAAAAGCTGAAAGACATTAAGACTTGCACACAATTACTTCTCTACATACATTCATCAGCTAAACTCCTACACCCATCTTCTCATAAAGTCAGACTTACAATTAAGTGGTGACATACACACTAACTCAGGCCATAAATCTATCCATCAAGATCTTCTCAACATACAATGAATAACTCAACCATCAATGAAAAATTAATGATAAGGTGCTAATGTCTGGGTGCTGTGACTGTGATGCTTACTGTGATGGCTCTGAAGTCTTCTTAAGACACTCGGTCTTGCTGGATGGGTTTTGCTGAAATCGAAGTGTGGTTATAGTTGCATTCACAGTCTGTTGCATACAGAAACTTGCAGAATATACACTGACAAGAGAATATACTTTGTAGCACCAAACTCAGAGCAGTAACAAATAACATTTTATAACAAACCAAATGGACTAATGTTGCAGCTTCAGGTACTGTTCTACTTTACTTCTTGAACATGGATGATGTGAGAGATATAGCATTTACCTTGGAACAAATGTGTCCCTACCAGTATCTCTAACATAACTGAATTAATATAGATCTTATATATTGTTCTAGTCACGCACACGCATAAAGATTTCCTCTTTGTATTCTATTTTGGAGAATTGCTCATCCTGTAGAAACAATGCTGATTGTTGCAGATGCTGACTTGATGATATTTTTAAGCTTCCTTGCTTAACAATGTCACATTTTTGCTCTTTGTATGAGAACATCTGCTCTTGTTTGCAGAAAAATATGTTTTCATCCTGTACTGGTATTGTTTTTTTAAGGAAATACCTTGTAGTAAAACACATACAAATGCTGACATGATCATTCAAACTTTTTTGCTTAACAATGTCTTATGATGCAGATTGTTTTCCTGTTTGTCCAGCCTTTAAGGAATCAGATTAGCTTTTTTCCAGACAATGTGTAAACATATAGCCTGTTTTTACATTTTTGCTCTTTACTGACAATGTAATGCATACATAAGAGGTTAGTTTTTATATTTTGCTGATTCTGTAAGAAAACATGTCCATTAAGCAAGTTCCTTATTTTTTAAGCCACAGTCTTTTTAGTATGGATGCTGATCACATATTGCTAAACTCTATTTCTACATTTAAGCAAGCTTTATTTTATACCTTATTTATTTTGCATATTTGTAACAGAATTACTTTCAAACTTTATTGACTGTTAAGTACACTCTAACATTCAAAATCTACTAACTGTTTGTCCTTTACCAACATAGCCAAAATAACTCAAACATGTTCCTCATTAACATGAATCTCAGAAGCTTACTAAACAAAATACAAAAGTTCTATACCACTCTCTCCCTGTACACCCCTGACATAGCAGTCCTAACAGAAACCTGACTTAACTCCCCGTGTAAACAATAACAAAATTCTACCCCCTTGGTTGCAACATCCTTAGCCTAAATAGAATACAAAAGTGTGGTGGAGGAGTAGCAACAATATATAAAGACAAGTTTAGCTAGAGCAATTACAGGTAAACCCCCCCAGACCTGCATAACACTGAACTACTCGCTTCCTGCTAAAAATCAACCACAGTAAACACGTAGTCTTACTATCAGTATACATCGCTCCCGGCAACAACTCATTTATAACAGAAAACCTGCTTTTATGGTCATCCATCACATTTAGCCAAGAAACCATAATAGTAGGAGACTTTAATGCTGACTGGCAAACTTGCTCCTCAGATAATTCCTCCTACTACATTAACTTAACATGGTTTCACCCAAATGATACACATAACAACAAGGGTAGACAAAAACAGCAACAACTAGACAGTTCTTGACCAGATCTTTGCCAACAAACTCTCATTGATCCATCACACAGGTTGTCTTCCAGTGAACAACTTCCATACTATCTCTTGCAGCACCATAACTGTCCCACTAAAATGGTAATATACAAACAAGTATGCAATAAAATAAACTTTTCCACAGATGATTTTTAATTACTTCTCCAGAAATGTGACTGGTCCCCTCCAAAACACCTCCCACTAGACTCATCTGTTCAATATTTCAACAATACATTTCTTTATATACTAAACAGCCTGGCTCCTATCAGAAATGTTAGAACTAAAGCTAACTACTGCCCATGGCTTACTAAAGAAACCGGACAACTACTAAAACAAAGAAACAAACTCTGGTCCCAATATCAGACCAACAAAAGCAAAGCCTCATTTGATAACCCTTACCTAAAAAATTTTACCAAAAAAAAAATCAAGACTGATAAAAAACTTTTCTGTGCCACAATCCAACACAAACACCAAAATAATCCACAAAAATTATGGGTAACCTTAAACAACTTCTACATACAGGTCAACCCCAACTCCCAAAACCTCTAATTCAAAAGAATGTATAGCCATCCAATTCAACTCTTTCACAAAGTCTATACTCTCACTCATAAAAAACAAAAATAATATGCCACTAGTCACCCAACCGGAAACCACAGTTACTTCTACTACTACCACACTCTCACTACAACCCATTCAAATAGACAAAATAAAAAAAACTGTTAACTAAGTTAAAACCCACATCACTTGCAGCTGATAAACTACCAAATGAATACCTTAGTAGCTAATGTAATTTCTTACCCTGCATCTATCTTGATCAATAGATCCATCTCTGAACAATACATCCCTAAGATCTGGAAAATGTTCTTTGTAATACCTCTCCACAAATGTGGCTCCTCACTAGAACCTTCCAATAGCCATACTATCACCCATTTTAAAAAATGTTGGAAAAATGCATCCACTCTCAATTATTGGACCATCTATTAACTAACAATCTTCTAGCCAATTCACAACATGGATTTTGACCCAGCTACAGTACCACAACTGCCCTATTAAGTTTCATCAACACTGTAAATCAACTCAAAAACTATGGGTAACTAATCTCCTTTATCTTTCTAGATATGTCAAAGGCATTTGACACAGTACCCCATCAATAGCTCTTGTATGAGCTCACATCACTTAACTTATCTAAAGATGTTATCTGCTGGTTCCACAACTATATTTCTATTCATCAACAGTCTGTAAAGTGGCAAAAGTATCTTTCATCCCTAATACTCATTACTGTAAAGGTCCCACAAGAATCAATAATAGACCCACTTCTCTTCTCTATCTTCACAAACTTCACACTGCTACCAACCTTGCCACTATCATACAATACTCAGATGACTCCACTGTCATCTGTGCTGCACCCTTCCTGCTACAGCTTCCAGAAATTACCCCAAAATCCTTTCTGCCATTGAATCTTAACTGTACAACCATCAATACATTTTAAACCTTAACAAAACCAAATTAATGCTTTTTTCCTAACAACCATCACAAATCCAATAGCCTCAGACAGCAAAATCACCTAATCTAACAACACATTAATAGAGCCAATCTCCTAAATCAAGCTAGTAGGTGTCACCATTGATAACAGTTTGAGATTTGACAAGCATGTATCACTTGTTATTAAAAAGCCCACATACAATTAGGTTCTTTCTATAGAATTAAAACTTACCTCATCAACTCATCCAGACAAGCTACCACAAGGCCCCACTGATTATCTACACTAATGTATGCCTCCCCTATATTCACAAACCTCAGAAAAATAGACTTAAACAAGGCTGGAAACATGCTACCACAAGATCACTAAATTTGCAGCAAACTTACCTCACAGAATCCATTACTGTGTTGCTCTCTGACAATTAAAATGTCTTGAGCTATCCAATATCGTATCCTTCAACCAACTTTTGCTAACCCACTCTAACATATATCAACCTGGTAAATGTCTATCCCTCCATACCCTAGTACAAACCCACACTAATAACAGACACCTGAGATCCTCTAACAAATTACTGCTAAAAGTTTCAAAATCCAATAACAGCTTTGAGGATTCTCTTTATTCAAACCACATCTCTTAATCATGGAATTCCATCCCTCAGATTATTCTTAACATCAGTGATCCCACCTTGTTTAAAAATCTGATTAAGACTCATCTAAATGACACTTGGGTATGCTCCTGCTCATTCCCAGACTGAACAGATATTTTTTTCTTCTTCTTTCCCCTAACACTTTATTTTTGTTTCACATCCACTCTTCCTAAACTGCCAAACCAACCCCTGGGCCCTTTATAACCTTCTCCAAACCTCACCCATAGCAATATATTTACTAGTTTGTACACATCCATCTTCACTCCCACTATTATTTCTTATTTCCTGTCTACTTATTTTAAGCCACATCAGAATTCTCTAAATAAACTGCAAGTTTATTCAAATTAATTGATGTTGTTCACGACTGCATTAATACTTGCATCCACACTTTTTTTGGACATTGTGATACTTTTCTGAATATCTCATTGTTGTTTAGAAATGTTTTCTTTAATGATTATCATTGACTTCTGTAAACTAACTTTATATATCCTAGTATGTCTGTGTTATTTAATTCTGTAAAAACAAGCAGTTGGCTTAAGTATTGATCCTATAACTACTGCAATGATTGTACCTGTCTCTGGTTGTTTGTCTAAAAGCTGTACTGTTTTAAACTTTTTAAAACTTGTCTTGTTTATATCTGCATATCTGTAGCTTTTCTCCCTGGGCCTCTGTTGAAAATGGGCTACTAGTCAAGTAGGACCTCCCCAGTAAATAAATCTCAAATGAACATTGCAGTGAGACATATATGCCATGTGTCTTTGATGATATCCATGATGTGATGCAGGCACATTGTCCTGATCTGTGTCTGTATCTTACATACATACTTACATACATACATACAAATGTTTCAAGCATGGGCATTAAAGCCCTTCTAGTTTGTATCTTGTAGCACATCAACTATCTGTATCATCCAGCAGCCCATCCAGTGATCATGATATTGTTCATAATGTGTCTCTGCATGGTATTATGACCCCTGTCATAGAGGACCTTGGGCTGGTTGGAAAGTCCATCCGTGTGGTTGACAGTAATATTGCAGCAGATGTAGCCTCAGATGCGGAGGTCCAGTTGACTAGTTATTCAAAGGATGCTGAACAGGATGAAGCCATTGACCAACACACTACAGTTGAGAGCACTGTTACTGGCAGTTCCACACAACAACCAGGAACATGGCATTGGCATAGACAGAAGCAAGCAGAAGATGTGGATGGCCAGGTGTGAGAGGGTGTCCACCTCCTGCTGCAGACAAATGAATGGTTACAGAAGTGGCATCATTCAGATGTCTGTGCAGTTGCCTGTGCCACAGATCATGTGGCACACCAGCTACATTTCATACATTAAGGACAAGAACACAGATACAGTGAGATTATGGCTGCAATGGTTACTCAGAATGAGAGTCTGTTAGCGGTTGCACAGACAGTGGAGACCTTGGCCTCTACGGTACTGCAGCAGTGTTGTACTTTCAGCAACATTCTGTGTTCCATGATTGTGTTCAGCAGATTGCAACACATGAGAGGCAGGACACCTGTCTCCAGAACCACCATTGGCCATCAGGAATCACCGTCTGATTAAACCTGGTGGGGGCAGAGCCTAGATTGCCAACTGAGAGCAGTGAATTTTGAGATCTCCATAAACTAGTATAATAATATAGTAAAATGTTATTATTTTCAAGTTTAAAACATTAGAAATCTATAGAAAAACTACTAAACTACAGAAATATAAATTTTGGTGGAGATATATAAAAATGTTCCTGTCAAGTAACTTGGAGATATATTGAGTCACTGAATATGAACAACTCAAGGAATTCTCATCCAGATGCTACTTTGAAAAAAGAACTGCAATTGATGACATCTACCTTACAGGAACTATCTTTGAAGATGGGTAGCTTTAAAATGGCTTAGAAAACCTCAAATTAAATTCTCAAAAACAGACTGATACTCTTAAGGAACTATTACAGCAACACCATACAAAAATAACATGTATAGAGACTTCTCTAAATGACATTGAAGGGAGACTCAAACAGGAAGAATTCCAAAAAGAATTTCTGCTTAAATAGAATACATGGCTGCTTAACAAAATAGATGACTTAGAAAACAGGGAAAGGAGAAACAACATAAGGATCTTTGGTCTGCCTGAAAACAATGAAGGAGAAGACATTACTCCATTCATAATAACCTGGACTCCTGAATGTTTAGACTTGAAAGAGGGACTTTCATTTGGACTTGAAAGGGTGCATAGAGCACTGAGGAAACCTCCTTCTAACTCAGCAAATACTCCACCTAGATCCATCGTTATAAAATTTCTTTCATTTCATGACAAGGAACTAATATTAAAATCTGCTTGGAGAAAATCACCCTTAAAATACAATCAAAGCCTGATAAGGTTTAATAATGATTAGTCTTCCAGAATACTAGAACAAAGGAAAAAAGTCTGGCCAATAATAAAACTGTTGAAACAAAACATTAAAGCAGAACTGGCCTTTCCAGCCAAGATAAAAATACTTTTTGCCAATGAGATGAGAACCTTTAATGACTTAGAAAAAGCTACTATATTCATCAAAAACAAGAACATAGTGTCTATCCCAAAAGAAATGGAATGGATAGCCCTTTCTCTTAAAAGAATAAAAGAAACAAATCCTTGGACTGATGCTAGAAAGAAGAAACAAAAAACTGATTTCAAGATAGCTGTCCCAAAAAATTAACTCTTGCAACTACATTTCTCAAAGTATCAACTGATATGGTACATCACTTGTCATCTGTTTTTTATTTAAAAAAGGAGGGTTTCCTTAAACAACTGAGAAACAGTAATGATTTATTCAGAATGTTCAGAGTCCAATAATTCTTCACAAACAAAGGTAGGTCAAGATGGGTTACTATTTACATTATATATAAGCCAAACAAAGCAACATTTAATACAAACATAGAAGTTTCTATTCACCTACTTGAACTCCATGAATACGTATCCTGTTCATTTTTCATTGCTTTTACTTACAATAATTTAAGCAATTAATTAACTAATTCAACAAGGTACCATTCATCAGAGTTCAGACTCAAATGTAACAAATTAACATCATATATAATAGCAGTAACAGTAGAGTGTTTTGAAAAAAAAATGCTGTCATGAAGACTAATGCCTTTGTCAGTTAAAGTATGATTTAGAAATGTCATGTACATCCTGGTTAAATAATAGTAGCAAACTCTTAGTAGAAATGTCATCATTATTCTGTATAAAATAGTTAATATCAATTATGGCAGGTATCACAGTTACGAGTGCTGTTTGATCAATCCTGATATGGTATGTGTGGATGCAACTGTGTCTGGCAACTACTGCAGATGCCATTATTATTCTGTCTAAGTATAGTAGTATAGTTAACATCAATTATGGCAGGTATCATAGCTTCAAGTGCTGTTTGATTAAGCCTGACATGGTGTATGTGGATGCAGCTGTTGTATGTTGCTGTTTTCATCTCCAGGAAGCTGTGGGTTGCAGCTTGTGATCAAGGTTTACTGATGCTTGTGTATTAGGAATAGACATTTGGTGTTTTAGCCTGGATCCAGGGCAAGGGGGTGGATAAACCTGTGATTTGGGATATTTTGGCAGAAAATAGTTTGTTTATACATCTGCTGAGTGAGAGATGGGAAGGCTGGAAGAATGTGTTATCTCTTGTAGTGGCTTGTTGGGAGGATTTTTTTTATCTGTTTGCTCTCCATTCTTTTCCTGGTGGCTGCCTCACTGAAAGGGAGGAAATTTAAGCTTGAAGTTGCAGTGAATTGAAGCTTTGCTTCAGGTGCATCATGAGCCTCTGGTATGCAGTACACAGACACACTAACAGAAACATATGCTTCCAGGTTGCAATGGTAACAGAGGCAGTGTGACGATAATGCTTAAGGGCACTGAGGAGCCCCCAAGATGATTCTCAGCAATGAAGTTTTTGGTTTAAAAATATATATATAATAAAAGGGCTGTTTTAAACCACATGTACACATATTGATGGTCTCCCAACACTTCATTTAGCTAATTAAGCTGATTCTTGATAAAAAAGTGCAATTTTAGGACTTACATAAGAGTGGAAGTCTGAGTTATTGTGAAAGACTAAGAGCACTTGGTCTTGTGCAGTACCCTTTGCAGTGGTCTGGGAGGTGAGCTTGCTCGGATATGCTTGGCATATAGGGATAGCTGATTCTAGGGGTGTTTGAGGTTGCCAGGAAGTTCTAGAGAGTCTTCAGATTTCCTTTATGGAAATATCTGTGGGAATAGAAAGTGTGTTGAGTGGTTCACTGACAGAGTGGCCGCTGCATAGAACAGGCTGGTAAAATGGAACAGGACAAATATTGGTTTGGATATTTTAAGAACAGCCTGAAAACACACCAAATGAACTAGTGTATGGTATTCTGGCAAAACTGGATGAGAATATTGCCCATGCTTGAAGTACTGATATGTGTGTATGTAAGGATGGAAATATACTTATAACAAATAAGAAACTAGAAGGGTCTCATAATTTAAAGTCTATGGACTGTATAAACATGCTTGGAAGGAACTAATAATAAGAATAAGCATTACAGCTTGTGGTCACTCAAATAACTAAGCAACACACACAATAGTTGTGTAATGTATGATTTTAGTAAATCTAGATATAAAATATAAAATCATAACCCTGCCACTGGGGATACACAAGCCAGTGGATTTCTTTGTGCCTGTTCCAAGCCCAGATAAACGGGGAGCATTACATCAGGAAGGGCATCTGGTGTAAAACCTCTGCCAAATAA
The DNA here is from genome assembly GCF_019279795.1 of Protopterus annectens. Taxonomy (NCBI): domain Eukaryota; kingdom Metazoa; phylum Chordata; order Ceratodontiformes; family Protopteridae; genus Protopterus; species Protopterus annectens. Next base: position 519,500,859 of record NC_056731.1, read on the forward strand.
CATATGCGGTCAACAATACAGATTTACATACTGGATCTGTCGAGACCCGGGTTAACAATGACCACCACCAGTATTGTTAGCCAACAGGGTGCTGGCAGAAATTGGGCTACTGTTGGCCGAAGGAGGAGAAGGTGAAAAAGAGGGGGAAGACGTCCGAAAGCAGAAAGAGAGGAGGAAGGTTAGGAGTGTAGTAGTGAGGGTAGGAACTTTGAATGTTGGCAGTATGACTGGTATAGGGAAAGCGCTGGCTGATATGATGGAGAGAAGGAAGGTTGCTATATTGTGTGTGCAAGAGACCAGATGGAAGGGGAGTAAGGCCAGGTGTATAGGAGATGGGTTCAAATTGTTCTATCATGGTGTGAATGGAAGGAGAAATGGGGTAGGGACTATCTTAAAGTAACAGTATGCCAAGAGTTTTTTGGAGGTGAAAAGAGTGTCAGATAGAGTGATGGTTATGAATCTGGAAATTAATGGTGTAAGGATGAATGTTGTTAGTGCATATGCTCCACAAGTTGGGTGTGCGATGGATGAGAAAGAAAAATTTTGGAGTGAGTTGGATGAAGTGGTGGTGAGTGCACCCAAGGGTGAGAGACTAGTGATTGGAGTGGATTTCAATGGGCATGTTGGTGAAGGGAACAGAAGGGATGAGGAAGAGATGGGCAGGTATGGTGTTAACAAGAGGAATGCAGAAGGTCAGATGGTAGTGGATTTTACGAAAAGGATGGACATGGCTGTGGTGAAGACATATTTTAAGAAGGGGGAGGAGCATAGGGTGACATACAAGAGTGGAGGAAGATGCACACAGGTGGATTATATCTTATTCAGGAGGGCCAGTCTGAAGGAGATTGGAGACTGCAAAGTGGTGACAGGAGAAAGTGTAGTTAGGCAGCATAGAATGGTGGTCTGTAGGATGATGTTGGTGATAAAGAAGAGGAGGACAAGTGTGAGAGCAGTGCCAAGGATCAAATGATGGCAGTTGAAACATTGTGATTGTGAGGTGGAGTTCAGGGAAGAGATAAAACAGGAACTGGGGGGCAGTGAAGAGTTACCGAATAGCTGGGTAACTACAGAAGAGATGGTAAGGGACACCACTAGAAAGGTGCTTGGTGTGACATCTGGACAGAGGAAGGAGGACTAGGAGACCTGGTGGTGGAATGAGGAAGTGCAGGAGAGTATACAGAGGAAGAGGCTGGTGAAGAGGAAGTGGGATTGTCAGAGAAATGAAGAAAGTAGGAGTATAAGGAGATGAGGAGCATGGCAGAGAGAGAAGTGAAGGCTAAGGATAAGGCATATGGAGAGTTGTATGAAAGGTTGGACACTAAAGAGGGAGGAAGGACCTGTACCAATTGGCTAGACAGAATGACAGAGCTGGGTAAGATGTGCAGCAGGTAAGGGTGATAAAGGATAGTGAGTAAAATGTACTCACAAGCAAGGACAGTGTGTTGAGCAGATGGAAAGAGTACTTTGAGGGGCTGATGAATGAAGAGAATGAGAGAGAGAGAGAGAGAGAGAGAGAGAAGGTTGGATGATGTGGGGATAGTGAATCAGGAAGTGAAACAGATTAGCAAGAAGGAAGTATGGAGAGCTATGAAGAGGATGAAGAATGGAAAGGCTGTTGGTCCAGATGACATACCAGTGGAAGCATGGAGGTGCTTAGGAGAAATGGCAATGGAGTTCTTAACCAAATTGTTTACTAAAATCTTGGAATGTCAGAGGATGCCTGAGAAGTGGAGAAAAAGTGTTGTAGTACCTATTTTTAAGAATAAGGGTGATGTGCAGAGTTGTAGTAACTACAGAGGGATAAACCTGATCAGACACATCTTGAAGTTATTGGAAAGAGTAGTGGAAGCTAGGTTAAGAAGAGAGGTGATTATTAGCGATCAGCAGTATGGTTTCATGCCAGGAAAGAGCACTACAGATGCGATGTTTGCTCTGAGACTGTTGATTGAGAAATATAGGGAAGGTCAGAAGGAGTTGCATTGTGTCTTTGTGGACTTGGAGAAAGCAGATGATATGGTGCCTAGAGAGGAGTTGTGGTATTGTATGAGGAAGTCAGGAGTGGCAGAGAAGTATGTAAGAGTGGTACAGGATATGTCCAAGGGTAGTGTGACAGTAGTGAAGTCTGCAGTGGGAGTGACAGATCTGTTTAAGGTGGAGGTGGGATTACATCAAGGATCAGCTCTGAGCCCTTTCTTATTTGCAATGGTAATGGACAGGTTGACGGAAGAGATCAGACAGAAGGCCCCATGGACTATGATGTTTGCAGATGACATTGTGATCTGTAGTGAGAGTAAGAACCAGGTTGAGGAGACCCTGGAGAAGTGGAGATATGCTCTAGAGAGGAGATGAATGAAGGTCAGCAGGAGTAAGACAGAATATGTGTGTGTGAATGAGAGGGAGGATAGAGGAATGGTGAGGATGCAAGGAGTAGAGTTGGCAAAGGTGGATGAGTTTAAGTACTTGGGATCAACAGTTCAGAGTAATGGTGAGTGAGGAAGAGAGGTGAAGAAGAAAGTACAGGCAGGGTGGAATTGGTGGAGAAGAGTGTCAGGAGTGATTTGTGACAGATGGGTACCAGTAAGAGTGAAAGGGAAGGTCTACAAGAGGGTAGTGAGACCAGCTATGTTGTATGGGTTGGAGATGGTGGCATTGGCAAAAAGGCAGGAGTCAGAGCTGGAAGTAGCAGAGTTAAAGATGTTAAGATTTGCACTGGGTGTGACAAGGATGGACAATTAGGAATCAGTATATTAGAGGGTCAGCTCAGGTTGGAGGGTTTTGTAGACAAAGTCAGACAGGCGAGATTGTGCTGGTTTGGACGTGTTGAGGAGGGATGATGGATATATTGAGAAAAGGATGCTAAGGATGGAGCTGCCAGGTAAGAGGAAAAGAGGAAGACCTAAGATAAGGTTTATGGACGTGGTGAGAGAGGACATGCAGGCTGTTGGTGTGACAGAGCAATATGCAGAGTACAGGAAGAAATGGAAACAGATGATCCACTGTGGTGACCCCTAATGAGAACAGCCAAAAGAGAAGAGAGAGACATAAAATATATAATCATCATATAAGATGAAGCAGTCTGCTGACTTTAGATATTAAAGACATGATTTAATAACATGGGCTTGTGTATAATAACACTACTGTCTTAACGTGTTATAAATGACATACAGTACATTGAACATCAAGGGGAAGCATGATGATTTTCTTATATAAGTAAATATGCATAAAAAGTCATGTATCTGCTTTAACTTGAATTGCAGTTTTTGTAACCTATCTTGACCATATATAATACTTAAGCAGTTACCATGGTAACTAATGTTTTATACATGACATCAAACTGACAAAGTTGTTCAAGAGAAACAATAGAAGCCTGAACTTGAAATGTCACAGAATGTAACAATCATATTCTGAATAAATAGTAGTAAATTAACACTACTGTTTTAACTTGTCATAAATTACATACACTATATTGAACATCAAGGGGAAGCATGATGATTTTCACATATAAGTAAATGTGCATAACAAGTCATATAATTGCTTTAACTTGAATTGAGGTTTTGTAACCCATGTTGACCATACATAATACTTAAGCTGTTACCAGGGTAACTAATGTTTTATACATGACATCAAACTGATAAAGTTGTTCAAGGGAAACAATAGAAGCCTGAACTAGACATATCACAGAATGTAACAATTGCAGACTGAACAAACAGTATTAAATTGACAATAATTACTCAGTTTAACTTTTGCTGATTATACAAAATAGAATGTTGCCTTGTAAATCTAAAAACTTTCAGTATATTATGAATATGGAAAGGCAACTTGTAATCATTAATGACAAAAAAGGGAATTTGTTGCTTTTAACCTATAATTTCACTCCTTTTATAATAAGAAATGACAGATATGAAAATCATTATGTGTAGGAAATGGGGGGGAAGAGGGATGCACTAATAATTAAAATGCACTAACTTTCATCAATGTTTACATAAAACAAACTTGATTCTTTAAGTAAGTTAGCAACTAACAAAATGATTACTTAAATGCTGGCAAACAATGAAATATAACTTCTGATATACCCAGTAAAATATATTGTATTACAAATATTAGGTATAAATAGTATTACCATCTATTTATATTAAGTAATACAATTTGAAAGACTTCATCAATAAGGGTGAATATGTTAAATAACTGTGTATTATAATCTTTTACTGAGGTTTTATATATGATACATCCTACATGCTTTTCATCTATCTTTCATGTAAATATTAATTGCTTATACAATAAGTAGACATTTATATTGCATTAGAATTCTGTCTAGTCTACAATAGTACTATATCTGTTCAAAATAATATAAATATTGCTTATTCCTATTACACATATTCTCCATATGATAATTTAATTTATGGAGCTCAGATATTCTGGATTGTCAAGGTATGAATGATAATCTGATGGACTTAGGTTTATTCATCAGATTAGGAATGATTTTCATTCCATGGCTAGTGCAGATCTTAGTTTTTTTGACATTTATTAATTTAAATTTGTTATTTCACAAAAACAATTTTAGTATGCCTGACCAAAACATTACTTTACTGGTAAACACTCAAAAGTATAAAACTGATAATTTCCTTTAAAAGCTCAAACATATACTTTATAGTTATCAGAGGAAAATGTGTAATAGTCACAATAAAATAAAAAATACATATTATAAATAACCTAAGATGGATTTAACTGTATTATCTTTAAATACCAATGGCTTAAGCAATCATAGCAAGAAAGTAACTGAACAAAGCACAAATTGTCTTCCTTCAAGAAACTCATTTCAAAACAAATGACAATTACAAATGGAATCCTAAAGAGTATATGATATTGGGGCAATCCACTTATATGACAAAGACAAAAGGGGTAACAATTTTATGGAAAACAAATGTGATTAACCCAGAAATCATTTATAAGTATGAAGATAAAGAAGGCCTTATGACATTAGTAATAGTTAAATATAATAACAGAATATGGACCCTAGCCAATCTATACTGGTTTCCAGGCATTGAAACATGAGCTTGCAACACCAAACTGCAGCACCAACTGTAGACGAACTGGAATACCACCAAGAGAAACAACAGCCAGTGAAAATAATGTTTTATTTTCTTCTTCTATTCTCTAGCGCCTCAACTCACCAAAAGCCTTCAAGGAGTAACAGTTAACATCCATTCACAGTATATATACACAAGTATCAAATCATTGTACAATTAAGTAATTAGTTAAACAATCAATTATAAATCTAATTATCCAATTAAAAAACAATACATTAAATTACACTTTTTCAACAACATTCAGTATTTAACCCTTTAGGGGTTAACGTTTGATATTTTAAAATAAAAATCAACTCTTTCCTTAAAAGTTCATTTCTTATTCTACCTTCACTAGCTTCATTTCTAAGAACCTGTTCCAAAATAGTTACCCTTAAGCTATTACATTCAGAATTATGATGTTTTACAAAATGCTGCTTCAAGGGACTTTCCATTTGATTATTTTTAATGTCCCTTAAATGTTCCATGATTCTAATTTTGAACATTCTCTTAGTTTGACCCACATCAATTTTTTTGCAACCACATTGAATGATGTAAATAACTTGTTCTGTTCTACAACTAAAAAAACTATTAGATTTAAAAGTCATTCCATTAATATAAGGAAAGACATTTTCTACATAAGCGCAAATTTGACATTTTCCACATGGTGTTGTTCCTTTACTCATAATTTGTCCATATATTCTCTGCATAGGCTTCATAAATTTAGTGTGTATTATTATATCCTTAATGTTTCTCCCTCTCTTATAGGCAAACTTTAATTTATTTTTCATCAACTCATCCAGTTCTCTAAAGTTCTGTAAGAACTTCCAAAAATGTAGAACACATCTCTTGATGTCTTCACTACATATATTAAATGTAGAGACCATAAAAATTTTATCTAGGTCTTCTTTATTATTTATATCTATTACCTTATTTTGTTTTTTCCAGTACTGAGGTCCTCTGTTGTATCTTTTATTAAATATTTTATTTCTACTTAAATTTAGTAATTGACTATCATATTGCCTTTTTATAAACATTCCTGTTGTATTCTTTATCTCTTTTAAAAAATCTTTTTCATTATTACAAATACGAGATATTCTTAAAAACTCACTATACGGTAAAGCTTCTAATGTATGCTTTGGATGACAACTGATGCCCATCAAAAATTGGTTTAAACAATCAAACTTTCTATGTATACTAGTAACTATAAGTTTGCCTATAATTCCTTGTAAATTAATATCCAAGAAGGAAACATTCTCACCACATTGTATACCATCAAACTTAATGTTGAACCTATTAACTTGTATGTCCTTAACAAATTTATCACTTTCCAATTTACCTCCCTTACACAAAAAAATCAAATCATCAATAAATCTAAAATAATATATAACATGTTTCTTCACAAACAAGTGCGTGTAAATATATTCATATTCCACCAATCCCATAAAAATATTTGCATACATGAGTGCAAATGCTGCACCCATGGCTGTTCCTTGAATTTGGTGGAAAACTCTGTCACCAAAATAAAAATAATTATTTTCTAAACAGAATTTCACCAAATCAGTGATGTAATGTGTTAGTGGTGAATCTCCCATCAGTTTATACAAAGCCTCTATTCCAAAAGCATTTCTAATATTGGTATAGAGACTTTTAACATCCAAAGTCAACCAGTACATGTCTTCACACCAAATTACATTCTTGATTCTATTTAAAAAGTCAAATGAATCTTGTATGTAAGATGGACTTTTTTTGCGTCTTTTAATAACACATGATGTAATATCACCCCCAAGTTATGCAAAAAATAATTACTAGCCGAAACAATCGGTCTACCCGGAGGGTTGATCATATCTTTGCGTATTTTTGGTAAACAATAAAAGTAAGCTGGGCTGCATTCTTGTATATGCAACTTATTTTCAACATCCATATCTGACCAATAACCTAATCTTAAACCTCTAAATATTAAATGTAAATAATTTTCCTTTGCTACTGATATAGCTTCTATGGGAACTACACAATATATAGACTCATCCTCTAGTAGGTCCATACACATTTTATAGTATTGAGTATAATGCATGACTACAATTTTATTGCCTTTATCTGAGGGCTTTACTATTAACTCATTCTGTTTAGAAAAAATCATTAACTCTGTCCGTTCTTTTATTGACAAGTTGAAATTCACATCTGCTTTATTTATACTATCTATTATCCCATCAACTTCAAAACCAACCATTGTAGAAAAATTCTTAATTCCTTCATGTATAAATGGTGGCATAAATTTAGTGTTAGTTTTAATTGTCGACGTATCTATAGTGCAGTAAGCATTCAACTCGCTAACACAAGACAAATATGAATCATTCATTGAGTCACTACTGACTTCTAACACATCTCTATTCAAACTATAAGAATCATTTAATAAATCACTAGAATTTGATCTTCCATCAACAATGCAGTTGAAATAATACCACAGATGTAATTTACGAATAAACTTAAAAAGTTCTATTTTACATTCATATTTTTTTGGCACAATTGTAGGTACAAATTTAAGTCCATGATTCAAGACAGTATAAATTTCATCACTAATAAAACATCCAGATAAGTTAATGACTGTATTAACAGAGTAACAAAAGTCAGAATTAGTACCATTTAGTCCTTTTGGTTTTGCGCCATGGTCGATATGGCCCTCCCCTCTGTGCTTCCTGTTCCATGTAGGTTCTTTTCTGTTGCTGTTGCCTCCCCAAAGATCTTTGGGGGTGAAAATGTTCAGAAAGGAAACAGTCATCTACTGGTGATGACAACGGTGGAAAGTCACTATCCATATCATTGTCACTTTGTGCTCTATATGTATATTTCACCTTATCTTTAGTTGTACTAACAGGTCTAGCTTGTTGGTTAGCACTATCATTAAGATAACCTCTTTTTGAGCGTGACTGCTGATTGGATCCACCAAAAAAGGCTGTTAAAAACACTTGGATTTCATTTCCAATAATTATAAAGGCAACCTAATATTAGGAGGAGATTTTAACTGTATATTTGATATTTCTGAAACTACAAATAAAAGACCACTGTGTACATCTGCTGTATCAAAAGTGTTAAACACGTGTGTAGAATCATTTCATAGTGCAGATACTTTTAAATTAAAGAAGATAAATCTTTGTTGTTTTCCCATCAAGCTCACAGATTTGGTACCCAAACTAGAATAGATAAAATATTTGCTGCCCATGACTTACACTCTAAAATCATTAATTTCTCAATCACTCCCTGCCCCTTTTCAGACCACAAATTATTGATACTAAAATTTCAAAATGGGTACAAACCATTAATCTTTAACTCCAGAATTCCAGCACATATAACTAAAATTAAAGAGTTCAACCCCTGGTTATTATCTGAAATTACAGTTCTTCTTAGATATTAATTACACCACAGAGATAAATAAAATAATGATATGGGACGCATGAATAGCTTACATATGTGGTAAAACCCTAACTTGGTATAAAAAAAATCAGAGAATGGGATTCTGAATTATTAGATCTATAATCCAAACTTTTGAAGCTGAAAAAAAAAATCAAAATCATTTGGAGATGAAAAAGAAAGTAGAAGTATTAAACAATAAATACAAATAAATTCTAACACATAAAACTAGCTTAGCTTTAGAAAAACTAAAAATTAATACCTTGGCCACTTCTCCCAAATACCTACATAATTTATCCACAAGAATCAAAATACAATCAAAAGCTAATAACATTAGAAGTATCTTCCATGAAAAGAAAGGGAAAAATGTCTCGGATATAGGTGACATTCTTGATGCCTATAGAAATCACTAAAATGTACATATCACTCAATTAAATCTAGATGAAAAATGTTCTAATATAAAAAAAATACCAGAAAAATTAAAACTAGATCTGCAAGCACTCATATCCTCAAAAGAAATTACAGATACAATAAAAGAGGGTAAAAATAATAAATCGCCAGGTATAGATAGCACAATTATGGAAATATATAAACTTTTTCCTTCAAAGATACTATCCATCTTCATAAAAACTCTATTAGAAATTCAGTCACCAACTTAATACCACACAATTGGAGATATTCCTTAATCACACCAATCCTAAAGGGAAACAAATCCCCAAACATCAGCACCTCATATAAACCTATATCATAAATAATGACTATAAGATATTTAAGACAATATTAACTAACAGATTGAAAATACCACTATATAAAATAATAAATAATGATCAAACTGGATTTATATATCATAGACACACACATGACAATATTAAAAGGCTAATTTCTCTTATAGATTATGTTAATAAAGAAAATAAAGAAACACTCACAATTGGCTTAGATATAGAAAAAGCATTTGATTCCCTAAATTGGGACTATTTATTCAAAATCCTAATGATATTTGAATTTCATGCATCCTTTATTCATCTCCTAAAGAATATATATATATATATATATATATATATATATATATATATATATATATATATATGTATATGTGTATATATATGGGTTCCATACACTAGATTGAATTTTCACTAATTCGAAATAGTGCATGGAATGCTCACTGCAGCGAAAGTGCACTTAATCGAAAGTGCACTTACGCGAAGTTCAGTATAACGAATGGGTGTTGTACTGAACTTCCGTACAGTATTCACGGACCTTAGGGTTAGCACACGGGTCATAGTAAGGGGATAGCCCATAGGGCTATCCCCTTACCATGACCCATGCCCTAACCCTAAGGTCTGTGATGACTGCAGTGCAGTGAACCCCTGTGACTAGCACTTGTTCTAGAACCTGCTGGAAAGCACTAGGAAGCCTGAAACTGATACAAGCACTTAGCTCTCCTTGTCAATAAGGAGAAATAAATCATAGGCACTAAACAGCCTACAATTGCAAAGTACCTTGCAAAGGTAAGGGAAAACAGCTCTTAAACTTTACAAAAAAGCACCTTAACAGGCATGTCCAAGGGTCAGCTTCCGGTGATTTCTCCTGTCCACCTGGTGAATCTGGGCATACTGGGGCAATGCGGCAACTGCCTCATGTACACAGACAATCCTCTCCTCCTACCACCCAACACTACAACCTGCAAGAGATGCACTTACATAGTCAAACTGGAAGCAAAGCTCTCTCCAGTCAAGATTGTGCTAGACCGTCAAGAGGAGAAGGCTAACACCTGCATTACACCTCTAGCAACTCATAGTCCTTTAAAACCCACACCATCAACACCCACACATAGCAACACTAAATCCACATATGCAGAGGCCATTAACATTAACCTGCCCAAGCAACAAGGACCTCCAAAGCCAAAATGCAAGCGAACACCAGTCACAACCAAAGTGACACATAGCTCACAGCACCAGTGTGCCACCCAAAAACAGCCCCTACGGTAAGACAATGTACCCAACACTTTAGTCATAGGTGACTCTATAGTCAGGCACACTGATGTTCCACTCACCAGGCTGAGCAAGGAGAAAATTACAGTCAGCTGCCTGTCAGGTGCCGGGATCTGCCATATAACGCATGCACTCAAGTCACTCCACAACAAGTACAAATACGACTCTGTCATTGTCCATGCTGGAGTGAATGACTTGAGACGTACCTCCCTGGACTACATGGAAGAGCTCTTGGATCATGTGACCCAGGCAGGTATGACCCTAGTCCTGAGTAGCATCCTGCCTTCACCCAGAATGATACCGCAGTATAAGGACAAAATAATTGACTTCAACAATTGGCTAAGCTTCTGGTGTCATACAAAGGGAATCCAGTATTTGTCTGCCTGAGAAGACATGATCGATAAAATATGATGCTTTGCCAGAGATGGTCTGCACCTGTCACCCCTGGGATTCAGGTTACTGGCTAAAGCTCTTGCCACCCCTATAGTGCCTTTTTTAGGCAAGGTTCAAAGGATAAAACCACCACCGTAACAGATACAAGCATGCAAAATCTGAAGGTAATGCTACTCAATGCTAGAAGTCTAAACCTCAAAATGCACACTCTCGAGGCACTCCTAAAAATGGAAAACATCGATATCTGTGCAGTGACTGATACCTGGTTCAAGGCTCCAGAGAGCACCCCTGCAATACCAGGCTACAATTCTTACCACACTTTTCAGCCACAAAACCAAGACCGAAACACTAAAGGTGGAGGAGTGTTCATATTCACCAAGGATATTCACACCTCCAGGCTAGATGCCCAACACAATGCATCTGAAATTCTACAGGTACAACTAACATTAGGTAAGACTGCAATCCAAATTGTAGCTTGCTACAGATCCCCCACCACACCCCAAGATTCTCACTACACCTTCCTAAACATACTGGAAAATATTAAGATACAACCAAACACCTAATACTGGGTGATTTCAACTACTCTGCCATTAATTGGGAAAACTACTCAGGTACCAACTCTTTTCCCAACGGTTCTTGGAATTTATAAATTCCAACTCCCTGGATCAACTAATTTATTGTCCCACCAGGGGCTCCAATATCCTAGACCTGGTCATTACCAACATGGGATACAGATGCTCCACACCAGTGGTCACCCCCTCATTGGTCAGGTCTGACCATAAGCTAACCACCCTTGACATCCACATCCCACCCCCACCCCCCATTAAGGAAAACGCCTTAAAAAAATTCTCCAAAGCCAACTTCATGCTACTGAAGTCAGAAGTGACAAACTTCACAACACCCATGCAGACGGGATCTGGAAGTTCAACTGCAGAATCCTACATGAAGGCACTGTATGAGCACATCCACTCGTGCATGAATCATGCCATCCCAAATAGAACCAAGATGATCTTCTCCAAAAAAGGAAGCCAATCTGGTGGTCCCCTGCTATAAACAAACTATACAACAGAAGGAAGAAACTATTGCAGAAAAGAGGAAAATCCCAGGATGCAAAAAACTCCCTCACCAGTCCCAGTAAGAAACTGAGATCCCTCATAAAATCCTCAAAAGCTAGTTATGAAAATAAAATTACCAAAGATTCCAAGGACAACCACAAGGCATTCTATAGTTATGTCAAGAATCTAAATGGCAATGCTCAGATCTGCTCTGAGCTACAGCAGAATGGCATTAAATATACTGATCCCAAGGATATTGCCAGTATCCTGACAGATCAGTTTAGTGCCAACTTCACCCCCCTCTCACCCCCTAAAGGGCCCATCTCAATACCAAAAGATTGCCAAATTCCGGTAATCACAGCCACACAGGTAGAAATAGCACTCTCCAAAGCTAAGAATACAGCATCCATTGGACCAGATGACATCCCAGGCTGTGTACTACATGAACTACAAAATTAACTGGCACCCCACCTAAGTGTCCTGTTTAATCATAGCCTCACCTCAGGCTTTGTGCCCACTGAGTGGCGCACAGCTACAGTTATCCTGCTCCACAAGGGAGGATCCACCTTGGATCCCAGAAACTACCATCCCATCAGTCTGACAAGCCTGATCTGCAAGCGCATGGAAGGCATTATCATGGAACTTATAAACAAAGACATTGGCAACCTTCAAACACTGGACCCCACCCAGTTTGGGTTTGTGAAGGGCCAATCTTGTCTCCTGAATCTGATTGACTTCTTCGAATCAGTCTTCAGAGCTGTGGACAAGGGTAAGGCAGTCCACACAGCCTATCTGGATCTCACCAAGGCCTTCGGCACCATCCCCCACTCTGGAATAATAGATACACTTACTAAGCTGGGCATAAATCCCTACATCACTTGATGGGTTGCCAACTGGCTTACTGACAAAACCCAGACTGTAAAAGTAGCAGACTCCGAATCCAGCTCCAGACAAGTGACAAGTGGAGTACCTCAGGGTTCAGTCCTGGGACCACACTTGTTTGGCATCTACTTCTCTGAAGTACAAGCCAACACTAAGGGACTCTGGCTAACAAAGTTTGCAGATGACTGCAAACTGGGAGCCATTATAGAATCCCCAAATGATGTGGATATTCTACAAAAGGGCCTTACAGAAACAGATGCCTGGTGCCAGAGCCATGGGCTCAAGCTTAATGCCAAGAAATGTATAGTTATCCCCTTTGGAAAAAAACAAGTACCCATGATCTACCACATAGGAGGCAGGACACTAAACATCAAAAGTGTGATGAGATACTTAGGGACACAAGTGGACAGTGGTCTCACTTTAGATAACCACATCACCACAACAGTCAGGAAATCCTTCTATGTGGCACACCTCATCACTAAGGGCTTTTCTTCCAGAAAAAAAAGGTAATTGTCCCACTGTACTCATCTCTCATTAGACCCATTATAGAGTATAATGCCCATTTGGTATGTACCTCACAAGACATCTGCAACAGCTGGAAAGGCCACAGAAATACCTCACTAAAAGAATCACAGGCCTAAAGCTGATGCCATATGCTGACCATCTAAAAAAACTCCAGCTATACACTGTGGCATATTATCTACTCAGAGGCGCTCTCTACTTAACATACAAGGCCATGTCAAACCCTGAGCTGTTGGACATGCTCCACTTAAAGAAATCCCTCAGAGCCACACGCTCCAGGGATCTAAACCTTATCATCACAATGAACAAAACATGCTGGAGGGATAGGTTCCTGACCCAGAGACTCCCCATACTCTGGAATAGACTGCCCATACATGTCAAGCAGAGCACCTCATTGGCCCTCTTCAAAAGGAACCTTGATGATTGGATGGGAGATAGGAAATTCACCCCGGGGATCATGTCAGTCACACTGCTAGACAGGGGCCCAGAGAAGTAAATATTGTAGGAAGAAATTTCCAGGAAATTGTTATGGCTAGGCTTGCATAGGCCTTAGGGCCGATAGCCTAGTACCAACCTATGAACATATGAACCTATAAGGACATAGCAATGTCTTCCACTATGTTGCAATAGTCACGAACCATAGGGTTAGGGCATGGGTTAAGGTAAGGGAATAGCTTTACTAACTATCCCCTTACCCTAACCCATGCCCTAACCCTATGGTCCATGACTATCGCACCATAGTGGAGGACATAGCTTGTTTTTTATGTCCTCCACTGTGCTGCGGTATTTTCAGTGAAATGCACTTACGCAAAAGTTCACTTTCATTAAAGTGAACTTTCGCAGAAGTGAGGCTTCCTATTACAAGTTCAAAGTAGTGAACTTTTGTTCTTATAATAGGAATCCATATATATATATATATATATATATATATATACATATATATATATATATATATATATATATACACAGATACATATAAATAATTTAGCGTATGTCAAGTTAGGTCCTTTTACCTCTGAATATATACATATAACAAAAGGCACTAAACAAGGATGTCCCATGTCACCGATTCTATTTACTCTGGCTATTGAAATATTGGCAGATTCAGTTTGTAACAATATAAAAATCAAAGGATTAGATGTTCATGAACAATACAGTTCTAAAGTAATGCTATTTGCTGATGACATATTACTAACATTGTCTAATGCAAAAAAGACATTAGAAGAATTAGCTATATTAACTGACAAATTTGACATGATTTCAGGACTCCATTTTAATAAATCAAAATCAAAATTTTTATTTTTAAATAAAAAAAAGAACTGCAGACTAAGGGGGACCACATCATAGGGAAACAAGAATCTACCTTAAAATATCTAGGAATTGAGTTATGCAAGGATAGTAATGAGTTAGTCTCAAAAAACTATAAAAAATATCATCAAAACAATTAATATCTCTGTGGAAAAATGGAACAAAATAATATTAACATTTGAAGATAGGCTACAGTTAATAAAAATGGTTTTACTGCCCAAGATCCTATATATAGTCTTGGCAATATAACTGTTACCAGAATGGAATATACTTAAAGAAATAAATTCATGCCTAATACAATTTTTATGGTTTCCCATAAGAAACAGAATAGCTTTAATACATTATATCAGACCATGGAAACAGGGAGGATTAAACTTTCCTGATACAGAAACATATATAAAAGCATCAATATCTAAAACAGTCTCAGATTGAATAAGTCTGAATTACTCTGCAAATTGGAAATAATTACTAACTGTAATATCAATAAATTAATTTTATTTACAAAAAAATGTTCAAATAACAGATAAAAACAATTTGCCATGGCACATATTATGTATTAGTATGCAATATAACATAACTAAACCCACCAAATCTTGTGTGATTAATTATTACATTGACTCATTTAGGAAAATTATTAATGCAAATATAGATTTAAAAATCTGGTTTGATCTTTTAACACCATATATAGTCACAGAGAACTTTCCTTATAAAATATATAGAGAAATTATTAATTCCTGGGAACAGAAAGGATTTGTTTGTTGGCTCCAATGTATCAGAACTGAAAGTTATAAATATGCAAGTATTAAAAACAACATACAAAATTCCACAATAAGAGTGGCTAACATTATAGAGTATTCTGTCATATTCGCAAGATTTCAGTAGAATAATTAACAATTCTTCATTTAAAGAAATACCTAGATTTACGAAATACATATATAAAATCATATATAATGACTTTGACATGGGAAAAAGTATTTCAAAATGTTACAAAATATTGATAAACTATAAAACAACACCAAAAACCTCATATTGAAAATATATACCAAAAGGACACTCAATGCAGTTAACTGAAGATATTAAAACAAATATCTTTTTATCGATACAATATACATCCTTTAAACAATATTGGAAAGTGTTTAATTGGAAATGCTTATACAGAGCATTCTTAACCCTAGACAGAATCAGTAAAATTAGTTCTTCCATAAAAGAAATATGTTGGAGATGTGAGCAAGTACACAATGTAGATTGGAACCACATTTTCTTTGTGTTAAAATTAAGCCATTTTGGAATGGTATTAATAACTTTCTACAAGCTTTATTTAATGAATCATTTTATTTAACTAAAGCTTTTGTATTATTAAATGTGAACGAAGGTCCTCATTTGAGTAGGTCAGACTTGTATCCAGTATGGACTATACTTGCAATTTGAAGGAACTGTATAACAAGAAGATGGAATACAAACACATTACCATCTTTGGAAGACTTCTACAGCCTACTGAAGACCACAGCATTACTGGAAATTAAAATTAAAGAACTAAGAATTTATCCAAAGCCATTTATCAACAACCCTTGGGGAAAGACTTATCACTGATTGACAGTATACATAATTGATCAGACACTCTGGTAATGGATTGGACATGCTTATAAAATAACTGTATACATTAAGATCTATTACAGTGTCAGGCTAATGAAAATAGTTATTAAGAAGTTATGTATAAATACTACGGAATTCATTCAAATGTATTTGAAAAATAAAAACATTTTGAGGGAAAAAAAAGAAGCACTGTCTGTGGACCAACCTGCACAGAGTTCAACTGCTGGCCCATCTGCTGAGGTCCCACCAGTCAAATAGTCTTCAACTCACAGTCATACTCTTTTATCTCAACATGGTGTTGTAGCTCCATCCATCTCCTTTTTGGAGGAATCAGGGCAAGATGTGTCTGTATGTTTTCAGGGCAGAGCAGACCATGGTGTGAGATGTCAGCAAGGTCACCCAAGACTGCGTTAATGTCCAAAAGTGTAGTGCAAATAGCTGGCTAAGATTATTGCAATGCTACTATACTGTGATATTTTCTGAAATTAAAAATTTTGCATTATGTCCTGCATGATTTTTCTTTTTTCATGTTATTATGTTGTAGAGATATGTATATGAAGCACTGATGTGTGTCCCTTATTGTAATCTATACAGTGATACAGCAATCTGAGTGTGTATGCATACCTGTGCCAGTTACATGCTGATCTGTGTTTTGACACATTTGCATATATTCATGTTGGAATATGTTATGATTATGATATGTGTGATGCTCAGTGTGTATATCTAGTGGGCATTTGCCATTAGATGCAATCTGTTTTGCTGTGGTGGGGAAACACCTGACCATCAATGTTCAGTATGAGTACTCATGTACATGTGGCTTGTCATGACTCAAATATTTGGATCAGATGCTGCTGTGTTGTTTGGTCCTGCACTTGTGGTCACACTCTTATGTTGCCTACGCCTGTGACTTCTGTCCCCAATGTCCTGCTGCTCCTCCTCCAATACCTGTGGGATGTTCTCTTCAGACATTTAGAGTTTTTGGGATAGCTTACCCACACCTGCAAGTGTGGGATAGCTCACCCACACCTGCAGTTAGAAGACCACCATGTGCTCTGGTTAGTATGTTATGCAGCATGGCGCACATTGTTATCATCTCAGGTGTGTATTGGAGTTCAACCCTGGATGTGTCCAGACATCTGAACTTCGCTTTTAATACACCAAACACATGTTCTACAGTGTTTCTGGTTGTTGCATGTGTTCTTTTGTAGACCTCTTGCACAGGATTTGATGGTTCATGGTGCAGTGTCATTAACCATGGCTCAAGTGGATAACCACAGTCACTTACTGTGTGGAATAAAAGCACTTTTGGTCTGAACAGATATTGTTGAGAGGGGTATCCTTAAATTGCATACTAGCTGTGTTCCTGTACTTACCCAGTAGCAGTCCCTCAGGTATTTCACCTTGCTAGAATGCAGCCCTCAGTCCACTTTCCCTCCAAATGGCAGCATCATGGGCATTTCTAGGATGTGCTGTCATGATGTTTGTTATGCTTCCATTTGCTGCACACACAACCTGGAAGTTGATGAATGGCCATTCCTTTCTGTTTATGTATCGGTCTTCTTCTGGATGTATTGGTGTCTTGCTAGGTTTGTGTGTGCAATCTGTTGCAATCAGTGCATGGGAGAAGTCTGCCATGTTATAGAACTGGTGCATTACAGTTCCCTACTCCATGGGGGTAGATGGAAAGGGTATCCACCTTGCTGTACATTGCTTCCAAGAATGATGCCAGGATATGACTGGCAGCTGTCTGTGATACTCTCACAGCATCCCCAATGTGCCCCTGGAATGTACCAGATGCAAGTACACCTAGGCTAAGACACAATTTGGTTTCAAAGGGGATGGGGTTTCCTCGCAGGGTCTGAAAAGACATGTGTGGGACACATATTTTGGAGGGGTACCTGTCAAATCTTCGAACACTCAAAATTTCAAATGTTACATGGTCAAGACCAAACGTTCGAAATTTTGAGTGTTCAAAGAAAAACTTTCAATGGTGCTGTACGGTGCAGGTAGGGAGAATTTCTCTTTTCTGCACTGAAGTGCAGTCTCAGAGTTGGCTTATTTAAGTAGGGGGTGTGTGGGGGGCACAGCCCCCACATGGGGGCTGCAGGGAGTCTTGCCCCCCTGCCTAAGTTATTAAAGTGTTTTTTTTATGTTTTTACTTTTTTTTTATTTGATGTTCGAACATCCAAATGTCGAACATTTGGTCTCGACCATGTAATGTTTGACATTATGGATGTTCAAACATTTAACATAGACCTTTTTGGAGACTGCCTGCACCAGTTATCTGTCTAGATGGTATCTGTCAATTATTTGCTGGTCTGACAACTGGCTTAACCTCTAGGATGCACAGCCACAGCCTCATATATATATATATATATATATATATATATATATATATATATATATATATATATATATATGTGGATTTCACCAATCCATAGTATTCTCTTGAATTCCTTAGCATTAGGAAAGTATGCAACAAGGAATGTAGAAACAGAGTCAGTGTGGCTGTCTGTCACATTTGATTTGCATTGTGTGCACACAATGTGTTTTGGAATCAGACCAGAATTTTTGAAATCCCTAATTATTCTACACTGAATACTTAAGTACTTGGTCTACCTTTGACGTGGCTTCTGGAATCGAGCCAGCAACAGGTGCAGTGAAGTCTTACTTCAGTGCCTTGCACTGACTGCAAATGGTTTCCATAAACTTTACAAAGTCCAGGGCAGTATGTCGAAAGCAATGTGGCAGAGACAACACAACATTGTTTCATTTAATGCATAAATAAAATTTTATGGGGATGTTTAAAAATGAATATAGAGGGGAAGGATTTAGAGATATTTAGAAATATCAATATGAATATTGTTTTGTATTTGGAAGTATGACAATGTTACCTCGCTATAATGATAAATTGGTTAAAATATTCTTTGTGCCAAATTGGGTATTGAGGAAAGAAAGCATTTTGAATAAAGTATACAATAAAAAAATGAAGATGAAAATGTTTTAGCTGAAATTCAAAGATGCTGTTAATGAAAGGATTGGGAGGATAAAAGAAAAATGTTGCAAGTAACAAAACATGAGTAATTATATTGCTTGTTTAAATAATTTTTTTTAAATATTGTTAAATGGGATCTTTTCTTCTGATATTGAGAATAATAGTGTAAATATTTACAAAAAAATGTACAAAAATATATATTATTAAAAAAATATATAAATGAAGCACACCTATTGTTTTCAGCAAGTGTCACTGATCTTTTAAGTGAGCTACAACCCACTCAGGCAAATGTGGCCTTTGATTAATGTATCATCCAAAGGAAGGAACACTAAGGAGTGTAGCACCCCATTTATGCTGTATTACATCGTCGGTATTGGAAAAGAAGTCCAACCACCTGACATGGGAATAGAACCCAGAACTTTCTACCTGTTAGTCTACAGAGACTGACTGAGTTATAAAAGGAATATTTAGAAAAGTGATTAATATGAAAATATGGCTAACGATCAACGTTCTGCCAATAATATAACATTAGCTTAGTTAAACAGTAATAAAACTAAACTAGTATATTAGAGATTATGTCATGGCATTTGAAGGTAGGTAGGGCAAAAAGATGTTATCTAAAAATACACTATTCTTAAGTAATGCCTATATCAGGCAAGACTGATATACAGGCAGAGAAGAAAAGCCTTTCAACCCGCAGTACATGGTGAACGTTGGAGATATGATTCTAGCATGCAGATTACCAGAGGTATAAATAAGACATTATGTGGATCAGTAGTCCACCCAATGTAATACCACGTGATACATGGCCTGTGTAAAATTGTTTGTTCATGATTTCAAAATGGACTTGGATCTTTTTAAATGTAGATAGGAGTACATCTCACTATTGCCAGTAAAATAAAATAGAGCTCAGTATATTGTAAAACGTTGCTGGCTCCATGGTACAAAGACAAAGCTCTGCCAGTGATCCAGACAACCTGTGATTGATTGTGCTGGAACAAATCAGGGAAGGAGAAGGAGTGGCCAGTATTTTCTTACAAATCCAGAAAAGGGATGGAGCGCAGACCACTGCATGCCTAATGACCACTGGAGGTTTAATGAATCAGCATATGACCGCATGTGCTAATAGCATATGTGCTCATTCAGTTGTGCACCAACAGAGGAGACACATTTTGTGTCATTCGCAGGGAGTTCCATAGGGATCAAACAGGGCAGTAAGGTTATCCATAAGCATATCTCTGATTGCTATCTGGGTGATAACCTCCCATGGCTGGCTCTCACATATAAGGAATATATTGGTCTTGTGTGTCATAGGGGAGCTGATGGTTTACACAAGGGAAATGCACGAACATGTCCATGTCTAATTTAGATGCTGTTTAAGCATATTTTTAAATCTGAGGTACTTTTCAACTACTTTAAGTTCTTTTGGGATGTTGTTCCAAATTTTTGAGACACATTGTGAATATCAGCAGAAATTTGCCTGGATTAAAGAAAGATTCACATGTTTTGACAGTAGGCTGTCTATTTTACATGTAGCTTCTTAATCACTGTAGACAGCAATCCTCAAAGCTGACTCATACCAATGGACCACATAAAAATGGTCTAACTAAAAGGTACACTCATTCTACAAAGTGCTTGTCAATACATTTACTAGTTTCAAAATTATTTTTTTTCATTTGTTTTCAGGGCAACTGAACTGGTCTGTCTCAAGAGTTTTTCTACCAAGACCCAGGCCACAAGTTAAGGGTAAGTGCAATATATAAATTGAGACAAGGAGAGAGGCCATAGGTTCATAGGTAGGTACTAGGCTATTGGCCCTAGGGTCTATATAAGCCTAGCCAAAAAGGTACCCTGGCTTTTGCCACCCAAGAAAATTATTTTCCTGTGCCACTGTTGAGCAGAGCCACAGAGTTGATCCCCGGGGTGAATTTCCTACTTCCCATCCAATCATCAAGACTTTTCTTGAAGAGTGCTAATGAGGAGCTTTGTTTGATATAGATAGGTAGTCTGTTCCAGAGTATGGAAAGTCTCTGGGACAGGAATCTATCCTTCCAGCATGTTCTGTTTATTGTGGTGATAAGGTTTAGGTCCCTAGAGCATGTAGCTCGGAGGGATTGGGATTTCTTTAAGTGGAGCATGTCCAACAGCTCCGGGTTTGACATAGCTTTGTATGTTAAGCAGAGATCGCCTCTGAGTAGGCGATGGAGTAAAGCTGGAGTTTTTTGAGATGGTGTGTGTAGGGCATCTGTTTGAGGCCAGTAATCCTCTTTGTGAGGTATTTCTGTGGCCTTTCTAGTTGTTGTAGATGTCTTGTGAGGTACATACCAAAACGGGTGTTGTACTCTATAATGGGTCTAATGAGTGATGAGTAGAGGGGAATAATGACCTCTCTTTTCCTGGATGAGAAACCTTTTGTGATGAGGTGTGCCACATAGAAGGATTTCCTGACCACTGTGGCAATATGATTATCAAAGGAGAGACTACTGTCCACCTGTGTCCCAAGGTGTCTTATCACACTTTCAGTGTTAAGTAGACTACCGCCTATGTGGTAGTTTTTACCAAAAGGGATGACAATGCACTTTTTGGCATTGAGCTTGAGGCCATGGCTTTGACACCAGACATCTGTCTCAGTGAGGCCCTTTTGTAGGATGTCCACATTGTTAGGAGTTTTGATTATGGCCCTAGTTTGCAGTCATCTGCGAACTTCATTAGTCAAAGACCTTCTGTGTTAGCATGTACTTCAGAGAAGTAGATACCAAACAGGAGATGGTACTCCATTTGTCACTGGTCTGAAGTCAGATTTGGAGTCTGCTACTTTCACAGTGTGGGTTCTGTCAGTGAGCCAGTTGGCAACCCATCTTGTGACATAGGGATTTATACTTAGTTTAGTGAGTTTATCTATAATTCCAGAGTGGGGCATGGTGTCAAAAGCCTTGGCAAGATCTAGATAGGCTGTGTGAACCACCTTACCCTTATCTACAGCTTTGGTGACTGCTTCAAAGAAGTCTATCAGGTTTAGGAGACATGATCTGCCTTTTACAAACCTGAACTGGGTGGGGTCCAGAGTTTGGAGATTACCAATGTCTTTGTTTATAAGTTCCATGATGATACATTCCATGGCCTTGCAGACAAGGCTCATCAGGATAATGGGGTGATAGTTCCCTGGGTCTGTGGTGGATCCCCCTTTGTGGAGTGGGATAACCGTTGCTGTGCACCATTCAGTGGGCACAAAGCCTGAGGTGAGGCTATGACTGAACATGGTACTTAGGTGGGATGCCAGTTCGTTCTTTAGTTCATGTAGAACGCAGCCTGGGATGTTGTCAGGTCCCATGGATGCTGTGTTCTTGGCTTTGGGGAGTGTGGTTTTTACCTGTGCAGCCAGGATTACAGGACCTTTGCATTCTTCCAGTATAGAGATGGGCCCTTTAGAGGGTGAGAGGGGGTTAAAGTTAGCACTGAACCTGTCTGCCAGGATGTTGGCAATATCAGTTGGTTCTGTATATTTAGTGCCATTGTGCTGTAACTCAAGAGCAGATCTGAGTGTTGCCATTGAGATTCTTGACATAGTTATAGAATACTTTGTGGATGTCTTTAGAAACAGTGGCAATTTTGTTTTCATAACTAGCTTTGGAGGATTTTATGAGGGATCTGAGCTTCTTACTGAGGCTGACCAGGAAGTTCCTCCAAACATGGGATTTTACTCTTTTTTGCAGCAGTTTCTTTCTTCTGTTGCAGAGTTTGTTTATGGCAGGGGACCACCAGATTGGCTTCCTTTTTTGGGGGGATAGCATCTTGGTTTTGTTAGGGATAGCAAGATCCATACACTCATTTAAGTGCTTATAAAGTGCATTCATGTAGGATTCAGCAATTGTACCTCTATTGTCCATCTGGATGGGTGTTGTGAAGTTTGCCACTTCTGTCTTAAGAAGCATGAAGTTGGCTTTGGAGAAATTTTTTACGGTGGTTTCCCTAATAAAGGGTGGGGTGGGATACGGATGTCTAGGGTGATTAGCTTGTGGTTGGATCTGACCAACGAGGAATTGACCTCTGGTATGGAACACCAGTTGCCCATGTTGGTAATGACCAGGTCTAGGATATTGCTGCCCCTGGTGGGGGTGTGGATAAGTTGATCCAAGGCACTGAAATTTAAGAATTCCAGAAAACATTGAGCAAAGAGTTGGTATGAGTAGTTTTCCCAGTTAATGGTGGGGTAGTTGAAATTGTCCATTATTAGGGTGTTGGGTTGTACCATAATATTTTCCAGTGTATCAAGAAATGAGGAGTGGGAATCCTGGGGCATGGTGGGGGATCTGTAGCAAGTTACAATTTGGATCGTGGTCTTGGCCAGAGTTAGTTGCACTTGGATAATCTCATATGCATTATGCTGAGCAACTAGCCTGGAGGTGTGGATATTCTTAATGAATATGGACACGCCTCCACCTTTAGTGTTTCAGACCAGGTTAGGTGGCCGAAAGGTGTGGTATGAATTATAGCCTGGTATTGCAGGGGTGCTCTCTGGAGCCTTGAACAGGTCTCTATCACTGCACAGATGTCGCTGTTCTCCATTTTAAGGTGGGCCTCGAGTGAATGAATTTTGAGGTTTAGACTTCTAGCATTGAGTAGCATTACCCTCAGATTTTGCTTGCTTGTACCTCTTACGGTGGTGAATTTGTCATTTAAACCTTGCCTAAAAAAGGCACTATAGGGGTGGCAAGAGCTTAGCCAGTATCTGGAATCCCAAGGGCGACAGGTGCAGGCCATTTCTGGCAAAGCATAGTGGTCTGTCGATCATGTCATCCCAGGGAGACGGATACTGGATACCCTAGAATGACACCAGAAGCTTAGCCAACTGTTGAAGTCAATCATTGTGTCCTTGTACTGTGGTATCATTCTGGGTGATGGCAGGAATCTACTCAGGGATAGGGTCGTACCTGCCTGAGCTACAAGATCAGAGAGCTCCTCTATGTCTCTTTTCATGTAGTCCAGGGAGGTACGTCTCAGGTAATTCACACCAAGATGGACAATGACAGAGTCATATTTGTACTTGTTGTGGAGTGACCTGAGTGCATGTGTTATGTGGCAGATTCTGGCATCCGACAGGCAGCTGACAGTAACAGTAGCGTGTTGGGTACGTTGTTATGCCTTATGGGCTGTGGTTGGGTGGCACACTGAGTTTATGGGCTATGTGTCATTTGGGTTGTGTTGGGGGGTGGAGGCTGCTTGCATTTCTGCTTTGGAGGTCTCTGTTGCTTGGGCAGATTTTTATTGAGAGCCTCCGTGAATGTAGGTGGAACATGCTTTTGGAAGGTTGTTGGAAACTGAAGCAAACAGAGAAAATCCATGTTGACCTACTGAGTGCAATGCAAATGTTGCATAAACAGTGACTAGGGGCCAGAACATAAATCCAAACCATGGAGCTTTTAAGCAGAGCTCCTAAACAAAGAGTCACCATGCTGCTCTTCAGTATAAGAGACAACGTGGTTAGAAATGGAATGTAGGGCAGTGAAGGCATAGCCGGCCTTAGGCATAGGCCAACTAGGTGGCCACCTAGGGTGCCACTCTAGCAGGAGAGGAGCACTTTTCCAGTAATCTGGATAGTGTAGGTAGACCAGGATGGGGGCACCAGGGGGTGTTGGGGGGGTGCTGTGAAGCCCTTTTGCCTATGGCACCAGTTCACCAGAGGCCATCCCTGAGTGAAGGTGCCATACCCATTCATATGTTTTGCTGCTCCATAGGAAGGAGAGTAATAAAAACCCAGGTTTGAGAGGAGTTGATTTGTGTTGCAGTTTAACAAAGAATGAAACTACAATTAGGCACATATTTACTGGAAACTACATGAGTGCTTCCCAAGCAAAAGAATTATTCTTTAAATAAGCAACAAGGTGAACATATGGGTTTTACAGTGCAAGTAAGATGGGTCAGAATGGGCTGAATCTGTAATATTTAGTTTTGATAGTTTTGATCATTATAGTAGATATCAAGTTGAAAAGAAACCTAAGAACAAACCTGAAAATTAAGAAACACAAGGTAGCAACAGAAATGTAACCAAAAGCCATTGAATTAGATGTATTTAAGTGACTTAATTTACTTCCAAATTCATTTATGCTGTCTAGCATAGCCTACCATTGTAATAATGTCATTCACATCAGCAGTGGCTTGTTACAGTGACACTGGTGCTGCTCTACCCTTGTAATAATGTCATTCACATCAACAGTGGCTTGTTGCTTTTATGTTTATACTGCATGTGAATGAGAAAGAACTTGATTCTAATTGTTTTCTTGCTATGTATGTTGATTTTTTACATATGTATTAATTTTTACTTCTGTGGAGCTTTTCTCCTCGGGCCTCTACTGAAAATGGAAATATCTCCAGCTAGACTAGCCCCGTCAACAAATGTAAAATAAAAATAAAAATAAAATAAAAATAAATAAAATAAGTTTGCTCAGTAATTTAGGCCAACTAAACTATCCATACTAGCGTTATCACCCATTAACATATTTCCACCAAAAGCAGCTTTTCACCAATAAACTTGTAAAAACAGATAAAGAAAATAGCGGTGTCTTCTTAGGTTACCACACTTTAATAAAACATTAAAATCACCTCCAGTTAACGCTTTTGTCTCAACTCTACAGAGACTTCTTCAGACTGAGGTTAACAAAATTCCTTTTTTAAGGCTTCAATTGTCACATGATTTAAACTCTTCACATGATACATTCACTTTAAAAGGTAACTTCCCTTTCCTTCCAACTTCCAAAAAGCTAACTTTGTGAAAATAGTACAAAAAAGTTAAGAAAAACATTTAAAAATAAACTCAGGAAATACTTTATCCATTTCCTAAAATACTTAATACATTTGAAAACATTTAAGAAACACACTTTCACCAACATACTACTACACTATATGTTTTTAAAAAGTATTACTAATGTTTGAGCCTCTTTCTTTTCAAATATATAACAGATTCCTCCATATCATTTAAACCTGGTGGGAAGCAGGCATTAAGTTTGACCTGCCATAAGTATTCTAGCCAACCCAGCTCTTCTTCTATATTCATAACAGTAGTATCACTAGGAAAGGCCTCTACTACCAAGAATTTATACTCTCTTTTACAATTTTTTAACTTATAATGTTTGCTTAAAGCATTCACACTAGAGCAGTTATTACAAGGGTAAAGCCTGTCTTCTGCATAGTTTTGCATTATATAAATAACTTATATTGATGATGTATAAAGGCCTGACTTTACATAGAGATTACCTTGTTCTGGTTAATGACTTTGGATTCACTCTCCTACATGAGAGTTATTCACAAATCATGCATATGCATTGTAAATGGTTGCATTATCACTGCCTAAATAACACAGCACGATAAGTAGTAGTGGGAAGCCTTTTGTCTGGGTAAACCAATGTAACTAGCGGCAGAGTGCTCTATCCTAGGTTTTCTTGTCTATTGGTCCTCTTTCTTTAAAGTTTATGCATAAAGTTAAACTTTGAGTTACAAAATTCAGATGACAGTCATGTAGGTAGTGGATACTATAGGCATATCTACAACCATAATAATGTAATACAGGAAAACATACATAACATGACAGTAGCCTTGTTTTCAACATAGCACAATGTATTATTCTTAGCTTCAGGGAAATATCGTATGACTACAAACAGATGAAGAAATAATAAAAAAAAATGATAACATAAAAAACATCTAGTGAGACAGCCTATAATATCATTTTGTTGTCACTGTGGTTAAAAAGGTTAATGGGGATGTCCATGTCATATGTATTTTTTCAAATGTATTTTTATTTGTCTTTGTTGACTGAGAAAGTCCAAACAGGCAAATATCTATTTTCAGCACAGGCCCCAGGGAGAAAAGCTCCAGTACAAGTCTTACGTAAAATTTCAAAATTGTATACAAAAATGTTTGTTATATTCCATACATTTGGGGCATTACACAGAATGACAGATGTAGATCATGGCCTATTTAGGCATTATGTTGCCAATAGAGATAGCACATTACATTATTTTGGTAGGGTACATACTAAGTTATTTGTCTGGTGGAAATGTGAGGATGATTTTAAAAATATAATATTTTGAGATTGTTAGTAGTGGAAGAAAGTTATATGGTACAGGTTGAACATAAAAATAGCATGAGAGATTAAGATATGACAAGTAGGGTAGTTGGAAAGGTTTAAGCTCAGGAGATATTATGAAGGAAGTAGAAAATATAAGGTTGTGATGGTCGGATGGATTAGTTTTGATTTGTTGCAAAAGAAAGACATACAGTGTTAGAAAGTAAGGACTGAGGATAAGTTTAACTTTGAATTTAATGAGTGAAAGGATGTTCGTTTGCTGGGATGGAAGGGAGGATAGGTGAGAGATTAGAGGAGGGAGAGAAGAGATGCTAATGGAAAAAAACAGTAGGATCTTAGTGAATAGTATTGACGGGAGGTTGGAAATGAAAAGAAAAAGAGGAGCTGGGATACAGGATTGGAGAGGAAAAGAAAAAAGGAGTGTTGGGAGAGAGGGAGTGTAGGAAGAAGTAGTTTAGCCTAGGAAAATACATGAACATGTCCATGCCTGGTTTATATATTATTTAAGCATACCTGTTCTTTTGAGATGTTGTTCCAATTTTTTGAGATGCAGTGTGAATACAGTGTTTCTCCTGCAGAGTTATAGTACAAGTTTGTAGATAGTAATAGTTTTTCCTCCAGAGTGGAGATCTCTATTTGGACAATAGAGTTGGAGTATGCCTTTTAACACTGGACAATTGTCTGATGAGTGTACAAGTTTGT
This sequence comes from Protopterus annectens, assembly GCF_019279795.1. Classification (NCBI taxonomy): domain Eukaryota; kingdom Metazoa; phylum Chordata; order Ceratodontiformes; family Protopteridae; genus Protopterus; species Protopterus annectens. Next base: position 519,528,851 of record NC_056731.1, read on the forward strand.
GGGTAGTTAGAAGTTGTATGGAGACTAAATAGTTGGGTAGTTCAAGTGATGTTAGTGATTTTAGAACTTGATAGTGATGTGTCTTATAAGAAAGGCTCAGTGTGAATTTAGCATTATTTTGTAGCAGGATGATAGTTTGGCTAAGAATGTAGTGGTAAGAATTGGAGAAGCACACAGTAGTAATGGAAGTAAATAGGTTAAAGCTAATGCTGTTATAGTCGAATCTGTTATTGTTTGTCCCTATAAAGGGATCCTAATTTTGAGGGGTGTTTCTTTTTCTTGATTGCTTGCAGTATGTGTAGGTTAAATTTCAGGTTATTGTCAATTGTTACACCTAGTAATTTTGCTTGTGTTGCTGTTTCAGTTCTTGTGCTATTGGAGGTTATATTAAATGGGTAGTTTTGTTTAAGGTATTGTTTTTTAGAATAAAAAGTTTTGTTTTACTGGGATTTAGAAGTAACAGACTTTTTTAGCGAAGGTTCAATTGTGGAGAAAGAGTTTTGTGTGATTTGTTGCAGTTCATTAATTATGAAGTTTTGTGTGATTTGTTGGAGGTTAATGATGGAGATTAATGTTGAGTCATCATTGTACTGTATTATGTCTGCCTGGTATGTGGCTGTATGTAGTTTTTTTACAAAGATATTGAATTGCAGTGGGCCTAGTATGGAAACCTGAGGTACGTCAAATGAGACAGATTGAAAGGAGAAGAGTGTTTGCTGCCATTTTACAGCTTGCTATGTATCTGACTGATAGATCAGGAATTATAAGAGGGAGAACTGAGACAGCCGAGGGGAGGAGAATTCATTGTTGATGTGATACTATGTTGAATGCTTTTGACAGATCTAAGAATAGGGTTGAGATTACTTTACCATTATTCCTGTAGGAATTTATAGTGTTGGTAAAGTGTAAGAGAGCAGAGGTGGTACTGTGTTGGGGTTGGAAGCCATGCTAGAGTTTTGATAAGAGACTGTTTGTGTTGAGGTACTGTAGAAACGGAGTATGAATGCATTTTTCTAGAATTTTAGATGATAATATTACAATATTTGTTTAGTTCTGTGGATAGAACTCGTTTGTGTGATGGTATAATACAGGACTTCCCCAGATGGATGGGACATAGTTTTCAGATATAGATCAGTTTATTAGAAAGGATATGGGAAAGCCATAGCTGTAGTGGCAATTTTTAAGTACTGAGTTTGAAGCTGGTCAGTGCTTAGTGATACTGATTTAAGTTTATTTAGAAGTGTTTATATTGTGCAGGTGGCTATTGGCTGGAAATTAAAACGTTGTGACTGGCTGTGGGTGGGTAGGGGGTAGGAGGAGTGGTATTATTTATCAGGGACTGCACTGCTTGAGTAAAATAGGAGTGTAACTGGGAGGGATTGAATCTTTTGTGTTGGTTGCTGTGGGAGATGGTGGGAGAATGACCTGGGTATAGTAAATTATTTACTGATGACCAGAAGAGCTTTGGGTTATTTTGGTACTTGTGCTGTAGGCTTGTATAATGGTTTTGTTTGTCAAGTTTGATGTCATGTCTCCCAGTTTAATTTCTCCAAGTCTTTTGTGTTTCTAATACTATGACAGGAATGTAGGTCAAAGTATAATTAAAATGTGTGAAACTAGGATTGTTTCACTTGGTGATGTTAGCCAATAGTGCTTTTTGCACAACCTACAACATGCTCAGAATTGACTCCTCCTACAATTAATATGGATTTGCATGTATTGGTAACATATCTAAATATCTAAATATGACTCTAAATTATTTTTTATGAAAACTATTGTTCCTACTACTGTTGGAACTATCTGGGTATCCTTCTTCCACAATGCCCTCATTTCTGCCTGCGGATCCTGGTATTTTATTTTTATGACTTTGTGTCTCTCTCTGTATGCAAGACATTGTAATCACTGGGTGTAGCAATTTCCTCAGTCATCAAGGATTGATGCTACTTTTGTTTTCTTTTCCTGTACTATTATATCTGTTTTTCTCTCATCCAGTGTTTTGAACTGTTGGTAATGGCTGACTGTATGTGATATAAATTTCAGATTTTCTCTAATAATTTGTGGCTCATTTTTCCAATACTTCTCAGCTACTTCAATATTGCAATGTTTGTATAATCCCCAATGAAACAGTCTTCTCACATCATTATGCCTTTCAGCATACAGGCCCTCTGCCATTAGTGTATCACACCTAGCAACAAGATGTGTAACTGTTTGCAATTCTGTTTTATAAATCCTGCATTTCTCTGTTTCTCCAATATATTTAATGGACTTTGTAAATCAATGTGCATGTAGTCTACTCTCCTGGGATGCCAATATTAACCTTTTGTCTTTTGGTTTAAACTCACTTGCCCTTAACCATTCCTGCATCAGATCTTGATCAACATGAGGTTGTTCCAGGAGTTTTTTGTACTTGCAACAATATTTATGCCTTTTCCATATTTCTTGCCTTCTCATCTGATCCTTCACCTTGTATTCTTTCTTTTGTTTTGGGGACATTCAGTTGGTGCCTGATTTTTATCTACTTTTAGCTTGATTTCCATTCCCACTTGACACCACTATGCTTTTGCTAAACTAAGCAGGGAAGTCAACTTAGACTTATTCTCATGTTTTAAAACTTTAACTATGTGTGGATCTAGTGAGGTCAGCAGACATGTATGCAGTCCTTCAATTACAGCGATATACATGTAATTGATTTAGAGCAGGCCCATACCTCGTACAGAACAGGGAACATATAATCTTGTTGTACACTGATTTTTATAAATCATTTGGTAAGCATGAAGCACTTTTCTTGTTTTCCTGTCCAACTGATCCAATACCTTGTGGGGCCAGTCAGTCACACAAAAACTGTAGGTTAGAACATGAAGAGGAAAATGGTTTATAACTTTGACTTTGTTCATAGATGTCAGGGTTGCTTTCAGTATTTATTTTAGTCTTCAAAAATATTGCTTAATAAGTTTTGTTTGCATTTGTTCATGTTTTATTGTCAATCATCCATTAGTTCCCATATATTTATACACTCCTTTATATTACATTTGTGTCCCAGACTGATATTTTCTCTTCCTGCATTAAAGGCTGCTTGATACGTTTATCAAGACCAGACTACATTCTTATATAATCTAAGAAAGTTTTGACCACTTGCAGTTGTGCTTTCAGTTCCTCATGTGATGAACTATACAGTATTAAATCATTTACAGAAATAAGATGAGAGGTCTTTACACTCTGTTGTTCTCTGGGATCCACATTGTAACCATGATCTAATCTGTTATGTAGACAGTTTAATGGGTTATGGGCAAGACAAAAGAGCAGAGGTGAAAAAGAGTCATCCTGGAATATCACCCTTTGAATTTTTATCTCTGGGATAATAATTCGTCCTTTATCATGGCTTAGTTGCAGAGTGGTTTGCTATTGTTTCATGGTCAATATAATGTAATCAATCAATGTAGGGTGTAGCTTATACATCTGTAAGCACTCCTTTATCCACGATTGTGGGAAAATGTCAAATGGGGTTTTGTTTTTTGTTTTTTTTTGTAGTCTATCTATGCCATACATGGATTCTGCCCTATTTTGCAGTTCTCCATCATGACTTTATTTAACAACAAATGATCTTTTGTTCCATGTGACTTTCTTTTATTATCCATTTGTTATAGTGCCATGATTGACCTTTCTTCAAAATGACTATAAACATCAGCATAAATTCCAGCATATAGTTTATACATCAACGGAAGGCAAGTTATTGGTCTGTAGTTTTTAGGATAGCTTGTAAGTTCACTCTTAAGGAGTAGTGTCATTTTTCCTGTTGTTAACCAGGCTGGTGTCTGTTCAGGATGTGCATATAAATTGTTCTTGCTCAGGGCCAAATCTTCATATAAAGATGTTAATACTTTTAAACAGAAGTTGGGTACTGCATCTGAGCCTGGGGTTTTCCATTTATGAGCTTTTCTTAACTTTGTTTCAATCTCTCTGGCCGTTACTTAATCCCATTTCATATCCTGTACATTTGAACTTCTTACTGTTTCTTTTACTGCTTCTATCCACTCATTGTTGTTATTGTTCACAGGGTCTTCATAGATATTGCTCCAAAATATTTCTATTTCTTTTTTGTTGGTGGTATTTGTATTCTTTTTTTCTTGTTTCCCAATTTTCTATAAAACTTTTGTGGGTTAAAAATGCATTACTTACAGTATTTTGTATTTTTCCTTTATATTTACCTGCATATTTTTTAAGTTTTTTTCCTGCCTTTGCAATAGTGTATGATAAATCCTGATCTATTCTGATACTGCACTTTGCTTTTATCATGTCTGTCTTTCTAAATATTTGGATTGATGGATGGATTTGATTTTTTCCTGTCCTTTCCCTATTGCCCTGTGTTTTTGTTGTAAGACTTTATCTATTATTAATTTAGCTGCATGGTAATATATTTTATTTACTTCAGTTATATCACGTGAATTTCTGTGAATAGTCTTGATTATTGTGTTTATTGTTTTATCAAATGTCTAACATGTTGGGTCTTATTGACTTTCTATAATCTAGTTCTTTCATTGATCTTAATATGTCTATCCATTTCTATTAAATGAAGCAACTCATCCCTTAGATCATTTTCTTCTAAACTAAAGACAGATTCTTTGTTTTCCATTTCCTGTGAGCATTCTACAGAAAGTTCTAGAGCATCTTCCTGTGCCATAGCCTCTTCAACTTCATCCTGTATTATCCGCTACTCTTTCATATGGGAACTCACTGGCTTATCACTCCACAAAACTGACTGTGTTAGAGTTACCAGTGCTCCTTCCCTTACTGTGCAGCTCCAGCTGAACTTTTGTACTGGTTTTCTATTGAAGGCTCCAAAGTATCTTCATATGGCAACTGATCAGATGTTTACTGTTCTGCTGGGTTCTCTTTAATTCGAGTACTTAATTTTCCATCATGTTGAAACATTACCAGAGTTGGATTTTCTACACTAAATCATCCACTTTGCAGGTAATCCATAGCTTCAGCTTCTATTTCTTTTAACTTCTCCATTACTAATCCTCCTTTCCATTTTTCCTTTTGTTTTCTTATTTTTGTATTGTAAAATGTTTCATATGTGGATGCCTTTGCCTGTATTTCTCTTTAAATACGTTCGGTGCTGTGTTTTTGTATTGATTACTTTTGCTTTCTCATTTGTATGGATATTGCACTATATTAAATCTCTTTTTCTTTCCTATGTCCATATTTCTTCTTCACATGTTTCTCACTCCTCCTGTTTTTCCTTACTTTGAGTACTCATTTTTCTATCATGCTGTGATATAACCTGTGTTAGACTTTCTACACTGAATCCTTCACTTCACATGTATTCTGTAACTTCAGCCTCTACTTCACAAATCTTCTGTTCTACATCCCCCTTTGTGATCTTATGTTTTGTATTGTGAAATGTTCTATATCGGGGTATCTTTGCCTGTATTTTCTTCAAATATCTTTGCAGCTGCTTTTTTGTATTGATTGGTTAGTCTTTCTCCTTTGCATAAATTATGATTATGACAAAATGTGGTGCTTTGTGAGATTCCTTATGTGCCTGAAATACTGTAAGGTATTTTGTGTTCTATTTCTTAGCCATTCTTTCCAGGCTTTATGCTTTGATGAAAAAGTTTTGTTTCTTTGGTCAACCATGGGGCAGGGTTGGATTTGACTCTCTTAGTGCATTCTGGGGTGAGGTTATTCAGTATTTTCAAAAAGGTTTGGTTGAAATAAGAGATGGCATCATCTAAAGGTATGGTTTGTAATACATTCCAAATTTATCATAGTTAGAATTTTGATAAAAGTATCTTTGTTTCATTTGGTTGTGTTTTGGTTATGATTATAGTTAGTTTTAGATGTCTTTCAGGGATTTGATTGTGTATGTTGATAAGTGGTCCCCGATGGTAGACATCCAGATTTAAAATATTAGCTTAGGTATACTGGTAAAAATCCAATCAAGGATGGATTGCCTGTTTGACTTTTTGTCTATTCTAGTGGTAAGTGTTGATTCGTTGGATGAAGTTATGTATGCTGCCAGTCTATGTTTACCACTTATAAAATAACAGTTTCTTACGGGATTTGGTGAGATATCCAGTGTAGGATATTTTCATCAGTTAAACTGATTTTGCCAGGGGGTATATACATGGCTGAAATGTGCAATGTTTTGCTTTAATTTTCAGGAAACATGCTAGGAGTTCTGTGTTGCTAAAATTAGGTGTTGTGAGGGGGATTTGAGATGTATCAAGTGTGCTCTTTTACATGATGGCTATGTCACCACATGATTTGCTTTTCCTCTCAAGTCTTAGAATGTTATAGCCTGGGGGTGTAATCTCATTTTCATTTATTTCTTTTTTTAACTTTGTTTCTATGGCTATTACAATGTCTGGAAAGTAAGTGGCAATGCATGCATGTATACTGCACTCTATTACATATACTTCTTAGGTTCATGTTTAGGAGAAGAAAGTCTGTCAGAGATGTTTTGCTGGGATTGGAGGAACAGAGTTCCTTTTAGGGAAGTTTGAGTTATTATGTTTGGCCCGTGATTTGGGTGAATGTTCTTGCTCATTTGGAGGGTGACATAGTTGGTTGTGATGTAGTTATACCTTATTTGGATGAGGTTTCTTTTTATTTGGAACTTTTTTTGAGTTGGTTTTGGTTTAACATATCTATAACTGGTTGGGTCAGAGTATGTCCAGCGGTAGGGTGTAATATTGATAGTTGGACATTGGACGTTGTGGATTCTGATATGGTCAGAAGGGTTTAGTTGGTGTTGGATATCTAATTATGCAATTTTTGGTAGTTTGAAAGGTGAGCTAGTAAAAAGAGGAGACATGATGATAGGGTGTGTACTATTGACATAGCTGTAGTTGTTATATAGTTTGTAATATGTAGATAAGGTTAGGATATAATTTAGATGTATGTAGTATAGTGCTAATTGTTTTGGTAATGTGCGAGGGATGGTAGGGAGAAATGAGATTCTTAGAGGTTAGAGGGGGTGGATAAGTGAGAGAGTGCTTTGAGTTATGGTTAGAATAGTTGTAGGAAAATGTTTGAGGTTAAGTATTGTACTGATAGCAGCTGTGGTTTGGGATGAGTAGTTAAAAGTGACAGATGTCTGTGATTAGTCTGGTTTGTTTGACTAAGTATGGATGGGGATTGGTTGTGCTAGTTGGTGGGTGGGGACAGGTAAGTATAAGGGTAGTTAAGGTGGGGATGGGTGGGAAATGGAGATAGTGTAGAGATAGAAGATTAGTGTATTATTGTATACTCAAATTCTTTATGATGTTTATTCAAGAACAGAGCTACAATAAACTTTTTCAGGCTGCAAAGTGGAAGGAAGGCATATAGTTGTGTGTCAAGATAGTGTTTAAAGCTAATTAGATAAAAATAGCAGGTAGAAAGACAGTTTTAATTTTGTAGGAGGTGCTCCAATACATTGAGAATCATGAAGTCTTGTGAAATGTGTGCATTTGACTAGTTGGTTTTCCAAGCAGATGATCATACCAGGTATCAGTAAAGGGTGGCTGGTTGTTGGAGCTCAGTAAATAGTGTGATATTTAGAGTGAACGATGTGAGGAACACTGGCCATAGGATGTATTGTCCAGCTTCCAATCAAAGGACATAAACTGTAATAAAATATATAACTGGCCACTTTAGGGAAGGAATTACACTAATGTACACAGTATGGACCTACCCAACTATCAAATGAAATGTGACATTCATAGCATTCATGCCAAATAATGAGCAATTTGAAAAAAAATACACTTTTTCATGACAAGGAAAATTCACACACAGAAAACATAATGCATTCCAAAGACTAAAATACCTTTTTCTGTTTGGAAGATTGACTACTAAAGTATGACTGCAGTTTTATTTTAATCCCATTTTACAATGTCCCTTTCTGGAGATTTAAGCATAGACCATGCATCCAAGCTTGCTAATTGAAAAATGATCAATCTTGTGCCAAAGGTACATATTAATTATGGAAGAAAGAAAGACATGCACATCACTTGATGTGTGCCATGATTATGGATTCAGTTCCCCGTGGTAATAAAACATCTACTTTTATAATAATCTTGATGCCTTTATGAGATGTTGAAAGTATCTGTGCTTGCAACAGACATGATCAGAATATTGATACTTCCCAGTATCCTTCTTCTTCAGCTAGTGGTTGAAATTTTTAAATACCAGGGATTAATGTCTGGTATTTTGACCTCTTCTGATGATGGACTTTGTTGTCCTTGTCATAGAAGTTTTGGGTCTTGAAACACCTTGCTTCACTAAGGTAGTACTCTTCCACAGTGAACAGAATAATAGCTGTAACTTGGTGCATGCATGCAGCCATTCGATACTATTCTGAACACTCAAAACCCTTGAAACTTTAAGTACTAATGTCTTTGGATCTGATGTGAAATACAGCTTGGAGAATGAGAAACGTGTTTGAAATTATTTTACAATCATCCTCTACATAAGTAATATCTGCTTCCTCAGACCTCTGACACACACATTTGTCTTACAACCATACATTTGCTGCCTAGTCATTTCTCCTCAACTTACTGCTGTTGCAGCCATTTTACCTAAGTAACTCATGTTTCATTATCCTTAAAACCTGAACTAGTACATGCTGTATTACTAAAATGGTTGTGCTAACCCTCCTCTCTCACTCAAAACCATTGTCTATAAGGCTTTCAATATCTTGTGAAGAATAGCCTTTATACATGTGACATTCTTTTGTTATGGCACATTATAGGAATACAAGTCGGATTTGTACTGTTATTAAATGCAATTGGTCCATACCACTGTTAGTGAGAAGTTACAAAAAATAAGTGACTTTCCATCTTGTACTTATAGAAATATAAAAAACTGTGAAGAGAATGTTATGTTAAAATCCAGCAACACACAAGGTATTATTACAGTATTAAGGAGGGCCACTAGATCATGTAATATTTGTAATGTCTGCAGATATGTTATACTAACATTGTTTTATTTACTCATTTATTTTTATTTACTCATGTTTGTTTACCAAGAAAGTCCAGCTGACTCAAATGTACCTATTTTCAGTGGAGGTCTGGGGAGAAACGCTCCAGATACAATAAATTGCATAAGCATACACTAGTAAGTTATTCATACAAATGAAAAAATATAAGGACATTTAGATAGCATGTTACAGTTGTAACTTGGTGAATATATACAGCCATTTGATATTATTTTCACCACTGAAAAACCCTGAAACTTTAAGTACTAATGTCTTTGGATCTGATATGAAATACAGGTGGAGAATGAGAAAAGTGTTCCAATGTACATTATGCTAAGTCATTAAGATGCAAAGTACTGGGAGGGAGAAAGAGAGAAACAGAGTTGATGGTAAAGGAATAAGATGAGTGTGGAGAGAGAAGTAAGTTAATAACAGCAGAGGAATGTAGTGATAACAGGGGGAATAGTGAAGTCTGAGAGAAGCAGAGGGATTATAATATAGGGTAAAATATTAAAGAAGTGATGGAAATGTGAGGTGAAGGTGAGAAGGGGGAAAGAAGAAGCAGGTATGGAAGTATTTTGTAGCAAATGTAGGAGCAGATTAATAGCATGAAATACTGGTCTAAAAGAAGGTATGAGTTAGTACTTTTGTAGGAAATGGAAAGGTAGATAGACGGTGGTTTTGAGTAGGGTTCAGCATAGATTAGCACATAAAGAAGATAGTGTGGGGGGGGTTGAGGAGAGGTTCAGCCAGACTTAGTACATGAGTAGACCCAGGTGTGGGATAGATGTTCCCTTAGTTTGTGTTTAAAGGAAGTTAGGCTAGGGGTGGATCTAATATTGTGAGGTAAAGAATTCCAGCTTTTTGCAACCAAGTATGAGTAGTGACTTTTACCTCGAGATTTGTTAGGTTTGAGAGTCATTAGCAGTTGTTTGTCTTCTGAGTGAACTGATCTGTTGGGGAGGATAGTTATAGATGATAGAGTTAAGGGCAGGACATGTTGCTGGTTTGTATAGCAGATTATGGGTACTAATACATTGAAAAATACATAAGATGGTGTGAAAGCTCCAGCCATTTGAGAGATTGGAAACCAATACAATGGTGGGTGTTATATTTAGCGCTGGTTGCAAATTTAGCTGTTTTGTTGTAACAATTTTCAAGTTTACCTTTTAGTGTGAACTGGAGGTTAGTAAGAGTTGGGGCACCATACAGGAGTTATGGCTGAAGGTGTATAATGGTCAGTGAAGCTTTGGTTGAGGAGTTAAAAAATCCTTCATGTCTATAGAGTATTCTAAGTTTCTGGTGGGATTTTTGACATTATTCTGTATATGGAGATCAAATCTGAGGTTATCATCTATAGTCATAAGTAGAAGTTTTGAATGTGGAACTACTTTGATTTCTGTGCCTTTAAGGGAATAGATTTTAAAGTTACTTTTCTCAGAGTTAAGAGTTTTGGTATTAAATCACAGGAGCCTAGTTTTCTTAGGATTAAGTATAAGTTGGGCTTCAGCTAGCCAAGTCTCAATAGAAGTGAAAGCTTCCTATGTTATAGCTTGAAGGTGGTGGAGATAATTTGAAGAGCAGATGATGACGGAATCATCTGTATACTGAATTAGTGAACCTTGACAGGATGAGGTGTGTAATTTAGTGATGAATATATTAAAGAGAATGGGACTAAAATGGAGCCTTGGGAAATGTCAGTAAGACTGGTTATATATGCTGAGAGCAAGCCTTGCCACCTTAGCTAGGTAACTGGTGAACCATGTAAGTGGAGGGAGATGAGAGGCAGAGGATGGATAGTTGCTGCAAGAGTTTGTGATGGGAAGCAGTGTCTAAGGCTTTGAATAGATTGAGGAAAAGTGAAGACACTTTCTTGACTTTCTAGCTTTGTTGACAGTATCCATGAAGGATAATAAGGCAGTAGTTGTACTATGGGTAGGTTGAAAACCATAGTGTGTGGTGGTTAGTAGCTGATTTTGAAGGCAGTGGTTAAAGAGTTCTTTATGTAAACATTTCTCAAGGTGTTTATAGAGAAGAAACAGAATGACTATGGGGTGAAAGTTGTTTAGGTCAATAGAGTTCCCTCCTTTGTGTATTGGGATAACATGAGACTTTTCCATAAAACTGGAACATAGGATACTTGAAGAGATCTGTTTATAAGAATACTGAAGGAATAGGCTATGGCCTCAGCTGCGAGCCTAAGATATTCAGTAAGAAGTTCACCAGCTGAGGTAGAACAGGGTTTTAGTTTGAGTAGAAGTTTTTGATAAAGATAGTAGGGATTGGTTGGAGGGAAAACAGGGGAGAGTTACTTGAGACTGAGTGATTAGGCGATGATGGGGTGGAGGAAAAATGTGAGTTATTTGTGGAGCATAGGGCAGAGGATGCATTAGCAAGTAGATTGAGGAATGGTCAGGGGGATATAAAGGGTCTTTGCATGGCTAGTAGTTAAGTTGGAAATACTGTCAATAAAGTGGGTATTGAACAGGCTAGCTATTTGGTTGGGGGGGGGTCATAGCTCAGGAGGGTCATAGCTTGGGAGGGACTAGTTTTTTTGGGGAGGGTCCTGGCTTAAGCAGTGAGTTAATAGATGACCAGAATATTTTAGGATTATGTTTGTGACTGGATTGAAGGAATGTATAGAATTTATTTTTATTACTCAATATATGTTTTTTTTTAACTTGATTTCTAAATTATCTATACAGCAGTATAATATTGCTGGTCTTGTATCTTTGCCATTCTCTCTATATATTGTCATGGTTGGTTATGGTTTGTTTACTTAGTTTTGATAGCCATGGAGAATGATTATTTTTTATTCTTTTATTGCAGACTGGAGCTGGATTATTAAGGGTATTTAGGAATGATTTGTTGAAGTGGGCTACTGCATCATCTAAGGAAAGGGATTTTGGCTTTTATAATTTCTCCAAATCTTTTAGGTTTCTAATACCATGATGAGAGTGGACCTCATTCCTAAGTCAAAGTATGCTTAAAGTTCATGAAATTAGTATTGCTTCAGTCTTTAATGTCAGCCAGTAATGCTCTTAGCAGCACCCACAATGTGCCCAGTAATGACTCCTTTGGCAATTTGTATGGAGTTACATGGATTCTAACATATCTAAATATGATTGTAAATACTTTATTATAAGACCCATTGCTCCTACTACTATTGGAACTATCTGGATATCTTTCTTCCACATTGCTCTTGTTTCTGCCTGCAGATCCTGGTATTTAATGACTTTGTGTCTCTGTATGCAGGACACTGTAGTCACTGGGTGTGGTGATTTCAGTGATCGTTGCTACTTTTGCCTTATTTTCTTGGACCACTATATCCAGTTTTCTAGCATCTATCTTTTGAACTGTTGGTAATGGGTGATCCCATGTGATATAAACTTCATCATTTTCTATGATGCTTTGTGGCTTACGTTTCCAGTGTTTTTCAACCACTTTTATACCATAATGTTTGCACAATCCTCATTGCAACAGTCTCACCTCATTATTATGCCATTCTGTATACAGTCCTTCTGCCATTAGTGTGTCACAACCAGCAACAAGGTGTGTGACTTTTTCCAGTTCGGTTTTACAAAACCTATATTTCTCTGTTTCTCCCACATGTTCAATGGACTTTGTAAACCAGTGTATACATAACCCACTGCCTTGGGCCGCCAATATTAATCTTTCATTTCTTGGTTTGAATTTGCCTCTCCTTAACCATTCCTGGGTTCCTTCTTAATCAACATGAGGCTCTTCCAGAAGTTTTCTATACTTGCAACTAAATTTATGTTTTTTCTACATTTCTTGCCTTCTCATCTGGTCCTTTACTTTATATTCTTTCTTTTGTTTTTTGGCACATGCTGCCTGGTTTTTATTTACTTCTGGTTTTATTTCCATTCCTGCTTGACATCGATATGCTTCTGCTAAATTAAGCAGAGAAGTTATCTTAGATTTATTCTCTTCCTGTTTCAAAACTTTCACTACATTTGGATCTTGTGAGGTCAGTAGATATGTGTGGAGTTCCATGATTGCAGATCTATACATGTAATCAATTTCAAGGGGGTCCATCCCTCTGTCGGAACAGGGAATATATAATCTTGGTATACACAACTTTTTATAAATCATTTGGTGAGCATGAAGCATCCTTCTTGTTTTAATATCTAATCTGTCTAACACTTTATAGGGCCAGTCAATCACTCCAAAACTATATGTTAGAACAGGAAGAGCAAATTAATTTATAGCTTGGATCTTGTTCGTAGATGTCAGTGCTGTTCTCAGGATTAATTTAAGTATTCTAAAGTATTCCTTACTGAGTTTTGTTTGCATTTGTTAATGTTTTATTGTTGATCCTTCATCACTTCCCAAGTATTTATACACTCCTTCTTGGTCAGTTATTTTATATTGCATTCTGGTCCCAAACTGATGTTTTCCTGGTGCTGCAGTTTTCCTGCTTTAAAGGTTGCTTTTGCACATTCATCAAGACCAAATGACATTCTAATATCATCTGAAAAAGGTTTGAAAGCCTGCAGCTGTGTTTTCAGTTCCTCATCTGATGAGCTATACAGTTTTAAATCATTGACAAAGAGAAGATGAGAAGTTATTAGACCTTGTTGTTTTCTAGGAGCCAAATTGTAGCCATGGCCTAAGCTGTTAAGTAAAGAGCTTAATGGATTAATGGCAAGGCAGAATAGCAACGGTGGCAGATAGTCACTCTGGAATATCCCCCTTTGAATTTTTATCCCTGGAATAATAATCTGTCCTTTATCATGGCTTAATTGCAAATTGGTCTGCCATTATCTCATGGTTACTGTAATGTAGTCAATCAGTGTAGGGTGTATCTTATACATTATTAAGCACTCTTTTATCTATGAATGTGGGATACTATCCAACTTTTTTTTTTAGTCAACCCATGCCATACTTAGATCCTTCCCTTTTTACAGTTCTTCACTACAACTTTATTTAACAAATGATCCCTTGTTCAATATGGCTTTCTTTTATTGCCCTTTTGTTATATTGCTATAATTGAGTTTTCTTATACATGACTATAAACTCTGTTGACGTCAATTCCAATGTATAGTTTATACGTTGTAGGAAGGCAAGTTATTAGTATATAATTTTTAGGGTAGCTTGCAGGTTCACTCTTAAGTAAGAGCATTGTTTTGCTGTTGTTAGCCAGTGTGGTGTCTGTTCAGGGTGTGCATATAAACAGTTCTTACTCATGCCTAAATCCTCATGCAAAGATGTTAATACTTTTAACCAAAAGTTAGGTACTGCATCTGGGCCTAGGGTTTTCCAGTTAGAGGCTTTTCTCAACTTTGTTTCAATCTCTCTAGCTGTTACTTCATCCCATTTCATATCCTGTACCTTTAAACTTCTTATTCTTTCTTTTAGTTCTTCTATCCATTTAGCATCTTATTTATGTTCCACGGGATCTTCATAGATACTTCTCCAAAATGTATCTACTTCCTCTTTTTTTGGTGGCCTTTCAATTTCTTTTACCTTATTTCCCAAATCTGTATAGAACTATTTTGGGACATCAGTAAATTACTTATTTTGTACTTTTCCTTTATAATTATCTGTGTTTCTTCTCAGTTTTTCCTCCTGTGCTGAGACTTTTAGTTTGCTATTTGCAAAAGTCCATGATAGATTGTGGTCTGTTCTAATAGTGCACAATGCTTTTATCACATCTATCTTTCTTAGTATTTTTATTGATCTGTTTCCTCTTCTATACTCTTTTACTTGCCATAATTGCTTTATAGTTTTCTCTGTTCGATACTTCCATGATGGTATTTGATTTCTCCCCTTCCTTTCCCTCACTAACCTATGTTCCTGTAGTAGAACTTTACCAGTTATTAATTTAGCAGCACAGTAATATATCATGTTAACTTCTGTTAGATTGCATGGATCTCTATGGACAGTCCTAATTACTGTGTTTATTTGTTTTATCAAACTTCTTACTTTTTGGGCTTTATTGACCTTCTGCAGTTTATTTCTCTCATTGATCTTAATATATCTATCCATGTCCATTAAATCAAGCAACTCTTCTCTTAGCTCATTTTCTTTCAAACTGAGGGCACATCCCTTGTTTTCTATTTCCTGTTTCAAAACTTTCACTACATTTGGATCTTGTAAGGTCAGTAGATATGTGTGGAGTCCCATGATTGCAGATCTATACATGTAATCAATTTCATGGAGGTCCATCCCTCCTTCGGTACGGGCAATATATAATCTTGGTATACACTAATTTTTATAAATCATTTGCTGAGCATGAAGCATCCTTCTTGTTTTAATATCTAATCTATCCAACACTTTTTGGGGCCAGTCAATCACTCCAAAACTATACGTTAGAACAGGAAGAGCAAATTAATTTATAGCATGAATCTTGTTCCTAGATGTCAGTGCTGTTTTCAGGATTAATTTAAGTCTTCTAAAGTATTCCTTACTGAATTTTATTTACATTTGTTCATGTTTTATTGCTGATCCTTCATCAATTCCCAAGTATTTATACACTCCTTCTTGGTCAAGTTCTTTTATATTGCATTCTGGTCCCAAACTGATGTTTTCCTGGTGCTGCAGTTTTCCTGCTTTAAAGGTTGCTTTTGCACATTTATCAAGACCAAATGACATTCTAATAACATCTGAAAAAGTTTTGACAGCCTGCAGCTGTGTTTTCAGTTCCTCATCTGATGAGCTATACCATTTTAAATCATCGGCAAAGAGAAGATGAGAAGTTATTAGAACTTGTTGTTTTCTAGGAGCCAAATTGTAGCCATGGCCTAAGCTGTTAAGTAAAGAGCTTAATGGATTATAGATTAATGGCAAGGCAGAATAGCAACGGTGGCAGAGAGTCACTCTGGAATATCCCCCTTTGAATTTTTATCCCTGGAATAATAATCTGTCCTTTATCATGGCTTAATTGCAAATGGTCTGCCATTATTTCATGGTTACTGTAATGTAGTCAATCAGTGTAGGGTATATCTTATACATGATTAAGCATTCTTTTATCCATGAATGTGGAATACTATCAAACTTTTTTTTTAGTCAATCCATGCCATACTTAGATCCTTCCCCTTTTTACAGTTCTTCACTATAACTTTATTTAACAACAAATGATCCCTTGTTCAATATGGCTTTCTTTTATTGCCCTTTTGTTATATTGCCATAATTGAGTTTTCTTATAAATGACTATAAATTTTGTTGATGTCATTTCCCAGGTATAGTTTATATGTTGTGGGAAGGCAAGTTATTAGTCTATAATTTTTAGGGTAGCTTGCAGGTTCACTCTTAAGTAAGAGCATTGTTTTGCTGTTGTTAGCCAGTGCGATGTCTGTTCAGGGTGTGCATATAAATAGCTCTTACTCATGTCTAAATCCTCATGCAAAGATGTTAATACTTTTAACCAAAAGTTAGGTAATGCATCTGGGCCTGGGGTTTTCCAGTTAGAGGCTTTTCTCAACTTTGTTTCAATCTCTCTAGCTGTTGCTTCATCACATTTCATATCCTGTACCTTTAAACTTCTTATTCTTGTGCCTTTAAACTTCTTATTCTTTCTTTTACTTCTTCTATCCATTTATCATCTTTGTTATGTTCCACAGGATCTTCATAGATACTTCTCCAAAATGTATCTACTTCCTGTTTTTTGGTGGTCTTTAAATTCCTTTTACCTTATTTCCCAAATCTCTATAGAACTTTTTGGGACATCAGTAAATTGCTTATTTTGTACTTTTCCTTTATATGTATCTGTGTATCTTCTCAGTTTTTCCTCTTGTGTTGAGACTTTTAGTTTGTTATTTGTAAAAGTGCATGAAAGATCCTGGTCTGTTCTAATAGTGCGCAATGCTTTTATCACATCTATCTTTCTTAGTATTTTTATTGATCTGTTCCCTCTTCTATACTCTTCTACTTGCCATAATTGCTTTATAGTTTTCTCTATTCGATACTTCCATGATGGTATTTGATTTCTCCCCTTCCTTTCCCTCACTACCCTGTGTTCCTGTGGTAGAACTTTACCAGTTATTAATTTAGCAGCACAGTAATATATCCCGTTTACCTCTGTTAGATTGCATGGATCTCTATGGACAGTCCTAATTACTGTGTTCATTTGTTTTATCAAACTTCTTACTTTTTGAGCTTTATTGACCTTCTGCAGTCTATTTCTCTCATTGATCTTAATATATCTATCCATGTCCATTAAATAAAGCAACTCTTCTCTTAGCTCATTTTCTTTCAAACTGAGGGCATTTCCCTTGTTTTCTATTTCCTGTTTCAAAACTTTCACTACATTTGGATTTTGTGAGGTCAGTAGATATGTGTGGAGACCCATAATTGCAGATCTATACATGTAATCAATTTCAAGGAGATCCATCCCTCCTTCGGAATGGGGAATATATAATCTTGGTATACACTAATTTTTTTATAAATCATTTGGTGAGCATGAAGCATCCTTCTTGTTTTAATATCTAATCTATCCAACACTTTTTTGGGGCAGTTAATCACTCCAAAACTATATGTTAGAACAGGAAGAGCAAATTAATTTATAGCTTGGATCTTGTTCCTAGATGTCAGTGCTGTTCTCATGATTAATTTAAGTATTCTAAAGTATTCCTTACTGAGTCTTATTTGCATTTGTTAATGTTTTATTGTTGATCCTTCACCAATTCCCAAGTATTTATACACTCCTTCTTGGTCAAGTTCTTTTATATCGCATTCTGGTCCCAAACTGATGTTTTCCTGGTACTGCAGTTTTCCTGCTTTAAAGGTTGCTTTTGCACATTTATCAAGAACAAATGGCATTCTAATATCATCTGAAAAAGGTTTGACAACCTGCAGCTGTGTTTTCAATTCCTTATCTGATGAGCTATACAGTTTTAAATCATCAACAAAGAGAAGATGAGAAGTTGTTAGACCTTGTTGTTTTCTAGGAGCCAAATTGTAGCCATGGCCTAAGCTGTTAAGTAAAGAGCTTAATTTATTAATGGCAAGGCAGAATAGCAATGGTGGCAGAGAGTCACTATGGAATATCCCACTTTGAATTTTTATCCCGGGAATAATAATCTGTCCTTTATCATGGCTTAATTGCAAATTGGTCTGCCATTATCTCATGGTTACTGTAATGCAGTCAATCAGTGTAGGGTGTATCTTATACATAATTAAGCACACTTTTATCCATGAATGATCCCTTGCTCAATATGGCTTTCTTTTATTGGCCTTTTGTTCTATTGCCATAATTGAGTTTTCTTATAAATGACTATAAACTCTGTTGACGTCAATTCCCATGTATAGTTTATATGTTGTAGGAAGGCAAGTTATTAGTCTATAATTTTTAGGGTAGCTTGCAGGTTCATTCTTAAGTAAGAGCATTGTTTTGCTGTTGTTAGCCAGTGTGGTGTCTGTTCAGGGTGTGCATATAAATAGTTCTTACTCATGTCTAAATCCTCATGCAAAGATGTTAATACTTTTAACCAAAAGTTAGGTACTGCATCTGGGCCTGGGGTTTTCCAGTTAGAGGCTTTTCTCAACTTTGATTCAATCTCTTTAGCTGTTACTTCATCCCATTTCATATTGTGTACCTTTAAACTTCTTATTCTTTCTTTTACTTCTTCTATCCATTTAGCATCTTTGTTATGTTCCACAGGATCTTCATAGATACTTCTCCAAAATGTATCTACTTCCTGTTTTTTGGTGGTCTTTCAATTCCTTTTACCTTATTTCCCAAATCTCTATAGAACTATTTTGGGACATCAGTAAATTGCTTATTTTGTACTTTTCCTTTATATTTATCTGTGTATCTTCTTAGGTTTTTCCTCCTGTGCTGAGACTTTTAGTTTGTTATTTGCAAAAGTGCATGATAGATCCAGGTCTGTTCTAATAGTGCACAATGCTTTTATCACATCTATCTTTCTTAGTATTTTTATTGATCTGTTCAATCTTCTATACTTTTGTACTTGCCATAAATGCTTTATAGTTTTCTCTATTTGATATTTCCATGATGGTATTCAATTTCTCCCCTTCCTTTCCCTCACTACCCTGTGTTCCTGTGGTAGAACTTTACCAGTTATTAATTTAGCAGCACAGTAATATATCCTGTTTACTTCTGTTATATTGCATGGATCTCTATGGACAGTCCTAATTACTGTGTTCATTTGTTTTATCAAACTTCTTACTTTTTGGGCTTTATTGACCTTCTGCATTCTATTTCTCTCCTTGATCTTAATATATCTATCCATGTCCATTAAATCAAGCAACTCTTCTCTTAGCTCATTTTCTTTCAAACTGAGGGCACATCCCTTGTTTTCCATTTCCTGTGGGTATTCTATAGAAAGTTATATAGCATCTTCCTGTGACACATTCTCTTCAATTTCATCCTGTGTCATCTGTTGTTCTGTCATATGGAAACTGACTGGCTTATCACTCCTCAACATTGACTGCATCAGAGTTTCCACAGTTTCCTGTTCCTTTCCTTGCTGTCTGGCTTCAAGTCAACGTTTATACTGGTTTCCTCTGGAAGGCTCCAAAATATCTAGATATGGCACCTGACCAATTAAAGGGTTTTTAGTGAGAACCAGTTATTGGCCTTTAAGGTGTCAATGAATACTGTTGATCCAAGTGAGAGAGATTATAGGTTGTTTTACAAGTTATGTTATTTAATTACGTGGGATGTTGTTTTATAAATATACACTGGCAGGTGGTCACTTAAGGTATCTGGGAATGTGCAAACTTCTGTGAACTTGCTTGGATTAGATGTCAGAATCCAGTCCAGGATGACTTCTTCAGTCTCAGAATTATTATATCTTGTAGGAGTTGAGTGAAACCCAGCAAGCTAATACTATAGGTATGGAAGTCTGAAGTTAAGTTTTGCCAGCTTATATTTACGTTGGTTAGTATTATAGTTTCATACATACTGTTGTTAGGTTCATAGGTTCATAGGTTCATAGGTTGGTACTAGGCCATTGGCCCTAGGGCCTATGCAAGCCTAGCCATAACAATTCCCTGGATATTTCTTCGCACAATATTTACTTCTCCAGGCCCCTGTCTAGCAGGGTGACTGACATGATCCCCGGGGTGAATTTCCTATCTCCCATCCAATCATCAAGGTTCCTTTTGAAGAGGGCCAATGAGGCGCTCTGCTTGATATGTATGGGCAGTCTATTCCAGAGTATGGGGTGTCTCTGGGTCAGGAACCTATCCCTCCAGCATGTTTTGTTCATTGTGATGAGAAGGATTAGATCCCTGGAGCGTGTAACTCTGAGGGATTGGGATTTCTTTAAGTGGAGCATGTCCAACAGCTCAGGGTTTGACATGGCCTTGTATGTTAAGCAGAGATTGCCTCTGAGTAGACGATATGCCATAGAGTATAGCTGGAGTTTTTTTTAGATGGTCAGTATATGGCATCTGCTTTAGGCCTGTTATTCTTTTAGTGAGGTATTTCTGTGGCCTTTCCAGCTGTTGCAGATGTCTTGTGAGGTACATACCAAATGCGGGCATTATACTCTACAATGGGTCTAATGAGGGATGAGTACAGTGGGACAATGACCTCCTTTTTTCTGGATGAAAAGCCCTTAGTGATGAGGTGTGCCACATCGAAGGATTTCCTGACTGTTGTGGCAATGTGGTTATCGAAAGTGAGACCACTGTCCACCTGTGTCCCTAAGTCTCTCATCACACTTTCAATGTTTAGTGTCCTGCCACCTATGTGGTAATTCATGGGTACATGTTTTTTTCCAAAGGGGATAACTATACATTTCTTGGCATTAAGCTTGAGCCCATGGCTCTGGCACCAGGCATCTGTTTCTGTAAGGACCTTTTGTAGAATATCCACATAATTTGGGGATTCAATAATGGCTCCCAGTTTACAGTCATCTGCAAACTTTGTTAGCCAGAGTCCCTTAGTGTTGGCCTGTACTTCAGAGAAGTATATGCCAAACAAGAGTGGTCCCATGACTGAACCATGTGGTACTCCACTTGTCACTTGCCTGGAGCTGGATTTGGAGTCAGCTACTTTTACTGTCTGGGTTCTGTCAGTAAGCCAGTTAGCAACCCATCGAGTGATGTAGGGATTTATGCCCAGCTTAGTAAGTTTATCTATGATTCCAGAGTGGGGGATGGTGTCAAAGGCCTTGGTGAGGTCCAGATAGGCTGTGTGGACTGCCTTACCCTTGTCCACAGCTCTGGAGACTGATTCAAAGAAGTCAATCAGATTCAGGAGACAAGATTGGCCCTTCACAAACCCAAACTGGGTGGGGTCCAGTGTTTGAAGGTTGCCAATGTCTTTGTTTATAAGTTCCATGATAATGCATTCCATGCCTTGTAAATCAGGCTTGTCAGACTGATGGGATGGTAGTTCCTAGGATCCAAGGTGGATCCTCCCTTGTGGAGTGGGATAACTGTAGCTTTGCGCCACTCAGTGGGCATGAAGCCTGAGGTGATGCTATGATTAAACATGATACTTAGGTGAGGTGCCAGTTCATTTTGTAGTTCATGTAGTACACAGCCTGGAATGTCATCTTGTCCCATGGATGCTGTATTGTTAGCTTTGGAGAGTGCGGTTTCTACCTGTGTGGCCGTGATTATCGTAATTTTGGCAATCTTTTGGTATTGAGATGGGCCCTTTAAGGGGTGAGAGTGGGGTGAAGCTGGCACTAAATCGATCTGCCAGGATATTGGCAATATCCTTGGGATCAGTATATTTAATGCCGTTCTGTTGTAACTCAGATCAGATCTGAGCATTGCCATTTAGATTCTTGACATAACTATAGAATGCCTTGTGGTTGTCTTTGGAATCTTTGGCAATTTTATTTTCGTAACTAACTTTTGAGGATTTTATGAGGGATCTCAGCTTCTTAGTGAGGCTGGTGAGGGAGTTTTCTGCATCCTGGGATTTTCCTCTTTTTTGCAACAGTTTCTTCCTTCTGTTGTATAGTTTGTTTATAGCAGGGGACCACCAGATTGGCTTCCTTTTTTTGGAGAAGAGCATCTTGGTTCTATTTGGGATGGCATGATTCATGCATGAGTGGATGTCCTCGTACAGTGCCTTAGTGTAGGATTCTGCAGTCGAACTTCCAGATCCTGTCTGCGTGGGTGTTGTGAAGTTTGTCACTTCTGACTTCAGTAGCTTGAAGTTGGCTTTGGAGAAGTTTTTTAAGGAGGTTTCCTTACTGGGGGGTGGGATGTGGATGTCAAGGGTGATTTGCTTATGGTCAGACCTGACCAATGAGGGGGTGACCACTGGTGTGGAGCATCTATCTCCCATGTTGGTAATGACCAGGTCTAGGATATTGGAGCCCCTGGTGGGACAATGGATTAGTTGATCCAGGGCGTTGGAATTTATGAATTCCAAGAACCGTTGGGAAAAGGAGTTGGTACCTGAGTAGTTTTCCCAATTAATGGCAGGGTAGTTGAAATCACCCAGTATTAGGGTGTTTGGTTGTATCTTAATATTTTCCAGTATGTTTAGAAAGGTGTAGTGAGAATCTTGGGGCATGGTTGGGGATCTGTAGCAAGCTACAATTTGGATTGCAGTCTTAACTAGTGTTAGTTTCACCTGGAGAATTTCAGATGCATTGTGTTGGGCAACTAGCCTGGAGGTGTGAATATCCTTGGTTAGCTAGCCAAGATGGTATGTCTTCAAATAAAGGAATGTTATTGCCTGGGAGTATGTAAATAAGAATAATGCATATATTTTTGTTTTTGTTTATTTTTAGGAAATTGAGAAGAATTTCTGCATTGGCAAATTTAGGTAGTGTATTGGAGTATGGGGTAATGCTATAAGAGTTAGAGTAGAGTAAAGCTAAAGCTATACTACCACCTTTCTGCTATAGTCTGTATGCTCTGATAATATTACATCTGAGTGGAAGAACTCAGTGTCTTTTAGGCTGGGTTTAAGACAAGTTTCGATAGCAGCTAATAGAGCTGAAGTGTCATGGGAAGTCCAAGCATGAAGATCTGTTATTTTATTTCATATGATACAGAGGTTGCAGGTTACATGTTTTAGAGATTTATAGGGGATTGAGCAGCTTGGGGGTAGAGCTGGACCTGGATTTGTGTGGATATCACCACAGTGAGAGATTTTGGAAGTAAGAATAATGCATATGATAACTTTTTATTTGAAGACATTGTAGTTTTATTTTATGATCAGGAAAGCCTATGTGGAGAACATTCAGCTTAGAGCAGAGAAGATAGCTAATGTCAGTTAGGCTGGGGAGATGTCATGATAGCTAATAGCATAGCTTATATTTGTAGTAATGGAAGTGGTGGTTGTTACCTGTATTAATGTTATTGGAGAGTGTTAAGATGAAAAATAAGTTAGGAGAGTTAGGCTGAAAAAGAAGGGAAATAGCATAACTGCTATGGGATGAGCTGGAAGGATAGTATTAGAATAGAGGGGGGTGTACTGGTGTGCAGGGCAGGGGCAAGAGAGTAAGGTGGTAATGCTTTATTGGTTCATTAATAGAGAGTATTGGTCGGTATGTCACTTAGGGGTGGGGATAAATACAGTATAAATGTAGATATTGTGGGGGTGGGTGACAATTGGGGGTAATGTAGGTGAATGGAGCAGGGCCCACACAGCAAAGAAAATTAAAAAAAAAAAAAGCTTCAGAAGCAATCAGATTAGGATATTGTATGGGAAGCAGCGGAAGAAATAAGGACGATAAGAGTACATGAAAACAGGAGAAATACTAGTTGCAGATAGAATTGTAGGCACAGGAATCCATGCAGAGAAAAGAATGGATAGAGTTATAGGGAATATATGGCAAAATTAATAAGACAGTAGTGGTATATAAAGGAAAGTGAGGAATAGCTTGTAAAAAAGGTACAGAGTTACTGGAGTGGAACCTAAGTCCTCAGTCAGGGTGATGTCTCCAGAGAGATGCACAAAAACTAGAGCACTATCTTTTGCTTATCCACACACAATAGTAGCAGCAGGTAAATTTAACATACACACCCCAGTCGGTTTAGTGTTGCTTGCCAGTTACTGAGATAAGAATCCATGTGCACACCAATGCAAGAATTAGGTGCTCTAACTAGCAGAGCAGAGGTTGACAGAAGAAAAGTTCCCTTGGTTAGTAGCTCAGGTACAGTCTGGAGCTTCCAAGGTTGGTGTGATGGCAGTTACTTCAAGGGGTAGTGGTGGCTTGCAGCATACTGATCAGAGGATGTAACCCTAAGAAAACTTTTATACACCCTACTTCTCACAAAGTTTATTATATGCAGGCTTTAGCTAGCTGTAGTATTTCTAATGTTGTATATCTTGCAGGTTGCTAGAAATGTTTTATCATTTTGTGTCAGGAAAACAAACCATAGTTTGAAGAAATGGATTCTTAGATGTGAAAAGATGACTAATGCCTTAGCTAAACATACTAAATGTAATGGAGTTGATCATGCTTTTAGATTTCTAGTTTTACAGATAATTTGTTTGACCAATAGAGATGGGGAAATAACAAATTTTCCTGAAAAGGTTAATCTGAGATGTGTTTTTAGAATTATGTGTAAATGTAAGCCCAGGACTTAAAGGAATTATATCATAGCAACTTGTCTTGAAATTATGGGGTCTTTTGCATTAGTAACGAATTGTTTTTAATTTACTGACTAATTAGATTTGTGCTTGTGTATAAGGGGATTTTGCATGTTCTTATGGGACTCTTGCAGTCAGAACACCAGAACTAAATAGGGGAGAGGGATGTTCTCTGTCAGATCAAATGTTGACAGAAAGAGTGCTTTTGTTCACTGGTAGTAGCTATTAATATTATTGTACCATAGTGATATGAGATGCAAAGTAAAAATGGGCACCAACCAGGATCTTTAATATTCAATACCTGTTACCCAATAAAAGACTTAGCTCTTCTTTTACTTTCCATAAGAAGCAAAAATAAAGAAAATGATCAATTTTATTGTTCATTGATTCATGGGCTATTACTAGGCTAATAGCTTAAAAGACCAACAAAAAACAGCCAGCACAACAGACATGTAAACATAAATCTACTTTATTTATTGTTGCATAGCAGCCCAAAAATTGCATTAACACTGCATAGAAATGCAGCACAATATAATGCAATAAAAATCCAAACCAGTTTCAGCCCAAAAAGAGCCTTCATCAGTGAATACACATCAAGTAAATGTGAACCATTATATATACCTGGTCACCCAATTCCCATCAAAATTAGCTGATTAACAACGTTCATTATGACCAGGTGGAAATAAATGACTGAGTCTAATGATCCAACCATTTTCTTTTTAATTTAATATATTGTGCCAACCTGCCTTATTTTTCCTATCACCCACAATCTTAGTTGTAACAAACATAAATTTCGCAGTGGGATGTTTAATAAAATGTTTGTAAAGGGCATCTGGCATAATATCTAATATCACTAAGGTGTTCAGAAATACATGTTCTTAAAGTACAAGTAGTTTGTCCCACATAGAAGGCAGAACAAGTACAAGTAACTAAATAAATAACCCAGTCTGTAATGCAGTTTGCAAATATGTGTATATCATATATTTTAGGTGTATTCTTACTAGTAAATTATTTAACTTTCGACACGTTTGCAAAATGAACAGTGACCACAGGGAACCACATTATTTCAATGGGGAATGTTATTGGCAAATGAAAGATGAATGATGAATGAAAGATACAGCAATGGGTGCTTCTTTTGCACCCATTTATGCAGACCTTTTTATGGGCTACCTAGAGGAGCAGATAATATATGATGACAGTCATAACTTATTTTTGGATGAGACTGATATTTGGTGTAGGTATTTGGACGATTGCTGGATGGTGTGGAGATTAGATATTGTTTTTTGTTCAATACTTAAATGACAATAAGTGGGGCATTCATTTCACTTTACATTACAATGTACATAGGATTTCCTTTTTGGATGTCCAGGTCATGCATAAGGAGGATGGTGTTTTGGAAAGTAATGTGTGTCATAAGCACCCACAGTTCGATACTTTATTGCATACTTCCAGCTATCATCCCAAACATGTGATTCTTAATATTCCAAAATCACAATTTCTACATATTCATATAATTTGTTTGTCTGATGAATCATTTGAACACCAGCAGAGGGATTTAGTTGGTAGTTTTGGGACTGCAGATATAACAGGAATCATATTCTTAACATTAGCCAATGGGCCTTTTGTAAAAATAGGTCCTCTCTGTTAAAATATCAACAAAGGAATCAGAGTCTTAATGATAAAAGTATTAGGTTTATTACTAGTTTTGGTCACAACATGGGTAAATTTATAGAACTGATACAATGACATTGGGCAGTTTTACTTTCAGATAATAGATTAGGTAATATATTAACATCTAGATGCCACTTCTCATTTTGAAGAGGCAAGACATTGTTTTATTTTTTTTAACCATTATAAGCATAAAAATCAAAACCACGGGGAGAGTTAACAACAGTTTAGGATTGGTGGTGGCATATTGGTTGGTTCTGTTCCCTGTGGTCACTGTTCGTTTTGCAAACATGTTTTGAAAGTTAAATAATTTACTAGTAAGAATACACCTAAAATATATGATATACACATATTTGCAAACTGCATTACAGACTGGGTTATTTATTTAGTTACTTGTACTTGTTCTGCCTTCTATGTAGGACAAACTTCTTGTAATTTAAGAACATGTATTTCTGAACACCTTAGTGATATTAGGAATAAACGTATGTCCAGTGTCCTTTACAAACATTTTATTAAACATCCCACTGCAAAATTTATGTTTGTTACAATTGATAAGATTGTGGGTGACAGGAAAAATAAGGCAGGTTGGCACTATATATTAAATCAGAAAGAAAATAGTTGGATCATTAGACTTGGTGGTTTATTTCCACCTGGTCATAATGAACATTGTTAATCAGTTAATTTTGATGGGAATTGGGTGACCAGGTGTAAATAATGGTTCACATTTACGTGATGTGTATTCACTGATGAAGGCTCTTTTTTGATGAAACCAGTTTGGATTTTATTGCATTACATTGTGCTACAATTGTATGCAGTGCTAATGTAATTTTTTGGTTGCTATGCAACAATAAATACAATATATTTATTTTTCCATGTCTGTTGTGCTGGCCATTTTTTGTTGGTTTGCTGAGTTTCTTTGGGCATTGCACTTGCGGAAGCTCTGACAGTTCTTAATGGCTTAAAAGCCCTTACAAACCTAGTGAATAAAACCTGACTTTACACTACATATGGCCCCCAGGGACACGAGGATGGCATGAGTTTGTGCCTTTGCCTTAACTATCTTACAGACTGCTCATGTCAATAAGAGACAAAGGCACTACCCCAAGTATTACTTTGCGATTCCTCATCCATTGATCCAAACTGAGATTTAAGAGGGCCATGGAAGGGCTCTGCTTATTATTTAAATAATAATGATTTGTAACAAGCTTGTATTTTAAAGTTCTTAATGGCTTAAAAGCCCTTGCAAACCTAGTGAATAAAACCTGACTTTATACTACATATGGCCCCCAGGGACACGAGGATGGCATGAGTTTGTGCCTTTGCCTTAACTATCTTACAGACTGCTCATGTCCATGAGACAAAGGCACTACCCCAAGTATTGCTTTGTGATTCCTCATCCATTGATCCAAACTGAGATTTAAGAGGGCCATGGAAGGGCTCTGCTTATTATTTAAATAATAATGATCTGTAACAAGCTTGTATTTTAAAGTTCTTAATGGCTTAAAAGCCCTTGCAAACCTAGTGAATAAAACCTGACTTTATACTACATATGGCCCCCAGGGACACGAGGATGGCATGAGTTTGTGCCTTTGCCTTAACTATCTTACAGACTGCTCATGTCCATAAGAGACAAAGGCCCTACCCCAAGTATTACTTTGCGATTCCTCATCCATTGATCCAAACTGAGATTTAAGAGGGCCATGGAAGGGCTCTGCTTATTATTTAAATCATAATGATTTGTAACAAGCTTGTATTTTAAAGTTCTTAATGGCTTAAAAGCCCTTACAAACCTAGTGAATAAAACCTGACTTTACACTACATATGGCCCCCAGGGACATGAGGATGGCATGAGTTTGTGCCTTTGCCTTAACTATCTTACAGACTGTTCATGTCCATAAGAGACAAAGGCACTACCCCAAGTATTGCTTTGTGATTCCTCATCCATTGATCCAAACTGAGATTTAAGAGGGCCATGGAAGGGCTCTGCTTATTATTTAAATAATAATGATCTGTAACAAGCTTGTATTTTAATGTTTATTTTTTAAAGCTTTGGAAAACAGGTGGGAATTTGGACAGCAGATGTTCTAGGATATTACATGCAGTCTAGCTGGATTTTTTCCATCACCCACACACTTATTCACAGACACATACCTTCTCATTGAGTTCAATCAGACTTATCACCTACCCCACACTTCCCTGTTACAGCATTTAAAAGCCCTGTTACTACTCCTGATGCAGCACTTAAAAGCCTTGTTACTAGTCCAGCTGCAGCATTTAAAAGCCCTGTTACTATTTCCGCTAGAGCATTTAAAATCCCTGTTACTATTGCTTGATCTGAAGAATTATTATACATGACCAAAGCACTCATCATAATTACCTACAGTAAAAAAAATTTGAAAAAGGAGTCTTCTTTGCTGCATGCTCTTTTAACCTAAAGCTTAGGAATCTTATGCTCTTCATTCAGAATTGAACATTTGGTCATTATATTTCATCTGAACTGCTATATTTTGATATATCCATCTTTCACTTTAACATTTATTCTGGAGGATTGCCATGCTATCTCATCAAGTGCTATGAGAGATCGATCACTAGGACTGAATTGCCAATCTCAGGATTTCACTATTCCAGGTGATCATATGATGTCTAGTTTATATATATTTCGATACATATACAGATAGATAGACAGACAGATATAAGACTTGTGCATTTATTTATTTTAGAATGTTTGTTCAGTTAAAAACTGTATGATGAAATAAAATTATGATCTGAGTATGTGTAACTTTGCCTGAATTTCAAAGCAAAATGAAAAATATTTCATGTGCTATTAATGTGAATGGTGAAAGAGGTACTGTTAAATATTCAGGGCACTGGGTTGACATGCATTTAAGAGGGGGAATATGAGAAAAGATGATGCAGTCATTGTGGAAAAAGCTGATGTAGATCCCACATTATTAAATGTTAACAGTAATTCAGACGGCTTGAGTGAAGTCTGGTATCCCACCTGTGACCCTGAAGGTGGCAGGACTAACAAGAAACACAGTATAAAGGATTAGTCCACACTAGCTAGTAGATATTTACCTAGCAGATCTAGGAGACTGTCTTTCTAACATCCTCCCAGTGGGAGGAATAAAGACACCTATTTGAAGTTTTCAGTAGTTTATTCAGTTAAGTTAGTAGATGGACGAGTGTTCTTGTTCTAATACATTACATTCGACAAGTCGGTTATTTAAAGGAAGTTACAGACAATGGTGGGAGGGTCCATGTTAACTGCTTGGAGGAAAATCTGGGAGATGGAAAAAAACAAGGAGCCAATCCCAAAGCTTAGAGGTTAGTTCCTTATTTGAATATTCCTGAAAAACTTCTGAGAGTTTATCAGTTCAGCAGCTGGTGGAACCTCATTCTTAGTTAAAAGGCTTTTTTAAAATTTTTAACTTCTAACAAACAAAACATGAAAAGATGCTACAAGTTACAACTATAGAACTATATTTAAGAAAATACTTTCAGATGAGCTTCATCAGGCCCATCTAATAGAATCTCTTTTATAACACATGTAAAATGAGAGGTTGTGTCTGCATCAGTGGGGTTCATATTCCTTAAAACGAAGTACAAAAGCCTTATTACAGAACTTTGTCCAGTCTATCATATGTAATATGACAGGGTGTGACCACTTTTATTGGGCTTATTATCTCCTGTCATACAATATGTAAGGCTGATATTCTCTTGTCTAGCAAAAAAGGTTTACAGTGCCTGCTTATAAGAAACTCATGTACATGACTCATGTGACCAGTATCAATTCTTCTTCCACCTGATGAAGACAGACCTTTTTACATGCAGGGAAGGTAGTCACTTAAAGCTACACTAGGCGATTCCCATTTTTGAACAATATATGCATCTAGAGAAATAGCAGGAGTTACTGAGTGCTCTTCTGTTTAGATTATTCCTCTCTGCAGGTTCCAGTTGGTGAAGTCAGGGTTCTTCTGTTCAGATTCTTCCTCTCTCCATGTCCAGGTGGTAAAGTTAGTGCAAAAGAGGGCAAGATTGCTCAGTGCTCGGCTAGATAAAGGGCTTGAAACTGGGATAGATCAGGTGAAAGGGCATTTTACCAGTCTCCTGAGACAGAGAGAGAGGGATTGGTGCCATGGGCCATACTGGTTTTATCCCATTATGTGTTCAAATTACTCTTACCATGATTTTGTTGGCATCACGTTTGCTCATGTCATAGCCATAGCAACCTCCCAGCAACAAGGGAGGCACTACCTATTCTCCACCAAGATGTGAGTTAATTTTATGCTGATTTCCAGTCCCTCCCCTCATGATGGGGGAGCTGATTTAGGTCACTCATTACCACCAATTACCTGGCTCCTCCAGTGACTCACGTGCTAATCAAACTCAAGTCATTTATGACAGTCAGGGTTCCATCCACCATGTCACTGAGATGGGTTACTTCTTTTTACATCAGCTTACATTCAGAAATGGCAGTGAGATTTAAACTGGCCCACATGCTTTTGTGATCATTCACAAAGTAATACTTACTTGGGAAGCTTCTGCAATAAAAGGTCCTAGATGGATAAACAGATTTTTCTTTTAAATTCAAAATGTTGCTGATCACTTGAATACCCCCTTTAGAAATAGTCTAGATAACCAAGTGACTATAATCTAAAGTAATAGAGTGTAGAGTATATAGTAAAGGAGAGTAGTATCGCTGGAAATAAATTCATCCTCAACTCTTGGTGAGCACCTTCTTGAGGTGGGCCTTATTTTTAAAGGATTCTGGGTGGAGAGATGATAAAATCAGCAAGCAAAGGAGAGTAGTTCTGCTGGGAATTAATTCATTCTCCTTCCTGAGATAGACCATGTTTAAAAAAAAAATCTCACCAAGATGACACTGATATATAGACTGTATTTTATATAGCATGTGTCACGGACAGAAGTTAAAACATTAAAATGACAGTTGGGTACACAAGTCCCAAGATAAAAAAGTGACAAACCCTGGTAGATGCACTGGTGCCAGGACTGGGGAAAAATGACAGTGTGGAATCCTCAAGACACACAAAAACTGACAGGCCGAAAAAGAGCCATAAAGATGATAGGGTGGACTGTTGAGGATGAGAAATAGATTATGTATTGTTACTATTATGCAAGAAACCCAGAATGTTCAGATAGAATAAAATAGATTCATGAAACACATTATATAGATAAAAAAGTGGTTCATATGGAAAAAGAAGAGACTGGGAAAGGGTGAAATCATAAAGAACAAAACTTAAAGATTTTTAAAAGGTATAAAAACGAAACATGGACATGACAAAGGAAGAGACCTGATTTGGTGTAATATTTATACAGATGAGAACGCCAAACTAATCAATACAAAAAAGCACTTCCAAAGATATTTGAAGAGAAATACAGGCAAAGGCACCCAGATATGAAAAATTTCGCTGTACAAAAAATAAGATCACAAAGAGGCAATGCAGAAGATTAGTGAAGTAGCAGTTAAACAAACAGAAGCTAAATTTATGAAATACCTATGAAGTGAATGATTTAGTGTAGAAAGTCTAACACAGGTTGTGTCACAGTATGATAGAAAGTGGGTCTCCAAAGTAAGGAGAAACAGGTGGAGTAGAAGATATATGAAGAAGAAATATGGACATAGGAAAGAAAAGGAAATTTAATATATTGCAATATTTATACAAAGAAAAAAATTAAAACTAATCAATACAAAAAGGAGCACCAAAGATATTTGAAGAGAAATATAGGGAAAGGCATATTTATGTGGAAAACTTTACAATATAAAAAATAAGAAAAAAAGGCAGAAGTCAAAAAGAGGATTAGTAATGGAAAAGTTAAAGAAATAGAAACTGAAGTTATGAATTACCTGCAAAGTGAAGGATTTAGTGCAGAATATCCAACTGTGGTAAAGTTACAGCATGATGAAACAGTGAGTCCCCAAATTAAGGAAAAACAGGTGGAATGGGAAGTAGCTAATCACTTGCTACATGAAGATACTCTGGATCCTTCAGCAGGAAACCAGTACAAAAGTTCAGTTGGAGTTGCACAGCAAGGGAAGGAACAGGTAATGATGGCAACTCTGATGTGTTCAGTGTTGTGGAGTGATAAGCTAATGAGTTCCCATAAGAAGAGCAACAGATGATGCAGGATTCAGCTGATGATAATATATCACAGGAAGATGTTCTGGAACTTTCTGTAGAATGACCAGAATAAAAAATGTGCCCTCAGTTTAGAAGAAAAAGATCCAAGGGAAGACTTACTTGATTTAATAGACATGCATGGACATATTACGATCGATGAAAGAGCTACATTACAGAAAGTCAATAAGACCCAAAATATTGAAGTCTGATAAACAAATTAACACAGTAATTAATACTTTTAACAGAAATTCATGTGAATAACAGAAGTAAATTGGATATATTACTGTAATAACAAAGTTTTACCACAAATATACAGGGCAATAAGAGAAAGGAAGTGAAGAAATCAAATGCCACCATCGAAATACTGAGTAGAAAAAACTATAAAGCAATTAAGACAAGAACTATCCCAGTTAAGAGGGTATAGAAGAAGGAACAGATCAACAAAAATATTTAGAAAGATAGATGTGATAAAAGCAATGTGCAGAATTAGAACAGATCAGAATCTATCATACACTATTAAAAATAATAAATTAAAGATAGCACAGGCAGAAAAAACTTTGAAGATATGCAAATAAATATAAAGGAAATGTACAAAATAAGTAATTCATTAATGACCCAAAAATGTTTTATAGAAAATTGGGAAACAAAGCAAAAGGACTAGAAACACCTCCAAAAAAAGAAAAAAGAAAAAAGAAATAGATACATTTTGGAGAAATATCTATAGTCTGGAACACAACAAAAATGCTGAATAGATAGAAGTAAAAGAAACAGTTGTTGTTTGTTTTCGGCTTTTCCTGGTTAGGGGTCGCCACAGCTGAAGTCCGGTCCGCTAATAATTGGCAGTTGTTTTTTATGGTGTCGAGTTGCCAGCCCGACACCCAACCTTCAATGAAGGCATGCCCATTCAACACGTCTTTCGAATGCCCACTTGACCGTGGGGAGGACATGCAGACTCAACACAGAAGGCACTCCCAACCCAAGCCAAGAATCGAACGGGAGAACCTCTTGCTGTGAGGCAACAATGCTACCGCTGCACCGCCGCGGAATTAGTAAACGAAACAGTAAGAAGTTCAAATATACAACAAATTAAATTGGATAAAGTAACTGCTTGTGAAATTGAAACAAAATTAAGAAAATCTCCTAAACAGAAAACCCCAGGCCCAGACGCAGTACAAAACATATGCCTTAATATTAACATCATTACATGAAGATTTAACCCCGAGTAAAAACTATTTATATGCACACAGTGAATAGACACCAACCTACTTAACAATAGGAAAAATGGTACTTCTCCTTAAGAGTGAGCCTGCAAGCTATTCTAAAAATATAGACCAATAACTTGCCTTCAAATGTTCTATAAACTATATAGAATTAATGCTGATGTGGGTGGCCATGGTGGTGCAGTGGTTAGCATTGCCGCCTCACAGCAAGTCTGCATGTGCTCCCTGTGGTCACGTGGGTTTTCTCTGGGTGCTCCGGTTTCCTCCCACATCCCAACAACATGCTGTAGGTAGATTGGACACTCTAAATTGGCCCTAGGTGTGAGTGTGTGCATGTGTGTGTCTTCTGTGGAAGGTCGGGTGCCGGTCTAGCAACTCTACACTGTAAAACTCCACTGCCACTAATGAGCGGACAGGTGATCCACTGTGACAACCCCTAACCAGGAAAAGCCGAAAAAAGAAGTTGCTAGAGTTTACAGTCACTTAGAAGAAAATTCAGTCATGGCAACAGAGGATAACAAAGACAGTCTTATGGAAAAAAGGATCATTTGCTGTTAAATAAAGTCATAATGGAGAATTGTAAAAAAGAGAAGAGTCTACATATGGCATGGATAGGTTATAAAAAAGCATTTGACAGCATCCCACATTCATGGATAAAAAATACCCTACATTGATCATTTACATTACATTGACCATGAAACAGTGGCAAACTACTTTGCTGCTAAGCCATGCTAAAGGACAAATTATTATCCCAGGGCTAAAAATTCATAGGGGGGTATTTCAAGGTGACTCTTTGTCACGGCTGCTCTTTTGTCTGGTCCTTAATCCATTGAGCTGCCTACTTAACAGATTAGGTCAAGGTATCAATTTGGTTATCAGAAAACAACAAAGTATAAAGACTTCTCATCTTCTTTTTGTGAATCATCACTTTCTCATATATATATATATATATATATATATATATATATATATATATATATATATATATATATAAATACGTAAGAATACTATTTAGTCTTGACAAATATGCAAAAGCAACAGTTAAAGCAGGAAAGCTGCCACACCAAGAAAATATCAGTTGAGGAGAGGAATGTGATATAAAGGAACTTGAGCAGGAGGAAGTGTAAAAATATTCGGGAACTGATGAACAATCAACAATTAAACATGAACAAATATGAACAAAAGTCAGTAAAGAATATTTTAGAAGACTAAAATTAATATTGAAAACAGCCATGAAATCTGGGAACAAAGTCCAAGCTATAAACCAATTTGATTTCCCTGTTCTAACTTACAGTTTTTGAGTGACTGACACACCCCAAAAGGTATTGCATCAATTGGACAAAAAAACAAAAATGCTTCATACTTATCAAATGATATATAAAAATCAGTGTATAACAAGATAATATATTCTTTGTTCTTCCCTGATTAGTTTACAGAAGCATATCAGTGTCCAAGCAGGACTGGAAACCAAACCAGAAGCAGACAAAAATCAACCATTAACTGAATGTACCAAAAAGCAAAAGAAAGAATATACAGAGAAGGATCAGATGAGAAGTCAAGAAATGTGGAAAAGGCATAAATATAGTTGCACGTACATAAAACTCCTAGAAAAAACTCAAGTCAATAAGGATTTGACACAGGAATTGTTAAGGAGAGGTGAATTTCAACCAAAAGATGAAAGTTTAATATTAGCAGCCCAGGATAGTGGACTGCATACACAGTGGTTTACAAAGTCCATTGAACATGTGGGAGAAACAGACAAATGCTTGTTCTGTAAAATAGAGCTGGAAGCATTCACACATCGTGTTGCTGGTTGTGATACATTAATGGCAGAGGGCCTGTATACTGAAAGACAAAGGCCTTTACTGGAAAGGCTCACCCATACTCTGTCACAGTTTGCTGTGAGGGAAAAGTTAGTTTGCATTTTATTTCTTGTATTTTGTATTACTTTATTGCCTTTTTCTATTTTGTATGCTGTGATTTGTTTTCTTTACACTGTCTTTTACTTGTATTCTGCTTTAAACTGCATATTAAAACTTGAAAAGAGATCACATCCCTGTGTCTTGTGAGTCAGACAGAATTTTTTCCCACCCTCTCAGCCTGTTACTGTTGTGTTGTTAAACACCATTGTCTTTCTAGCTGCCTGCCCCTTATGTTAATTTGACCATATGTCTCATTTCCTGTCTGCTTTTACTGGCTGGTGTGAGTAAGCACAAAATTATAATTTTGTAAAATCACTCCCCTACAACTATTTAAATTCATTGGCCATCCTACTTTATTCCATAGTACCAGAATACAAAAGTGCTCACCCCCTTTCAAACTATCTTGCTCTTTTAAAAATAGTGGCAATCCACTAAAACTTAACTTTTTAGATAGCTAAAACTTAAGTTACCCACTTGCATATTTAACAGCTTAGCACACTGCAGTGTTTAGGATAAACTATTTTTTTTTATCTTACCTTTAAGCATCTAGTGCAAGACTACCAGTTATTGGAGAGCCCACATTCTGCCTCTCAGTAGTCATCTTGGGATTAGTACTTCTGTTTTCTCCTGGTGGGAGAAGGAGTACAGGGACATTATTTCCTGGAGACTGCTGATCACCAGAAAACCTAATAACTGCTTTATATGTGACAGCTTTGACTCTGTGCTTATATTCTGATCCTGGTGAGTGTAGGAGCAGAGTGCATTGATTTCTGACTGTTTCTGGTTGGAAAGTGAGTGTCTGTGCTTAACGTACCTGATTGGTCTGGTTGCTATTCAAGGCTACCTACCAGAAAAAGGCTACAAGCCTACAGACCCTTGCATCATCTGGGACAAGACTGTGGACCAGCAAACAGGCTGTGGCCTACTTCTCTTCTTGGGATTGGTGCTAACATTTTGGGTCTGGTGACAGAAGAAGGAAAGGAGTATTGTATCCCAACAGAGTGAAGTTGTGGTGAGACTAGCATTAGTAGTAGCCAGGCAGTAGCCATTCATGTGACTCCCCTCTTTTTATTATTCTTGATAAGCTAATTCCTTGTTTTCAGTAAGTGCTGCTTGATTTGTTTCTTACTTCCATATCTCTCCTTAAATACTTCATCCTTAAATTTTCAGGGTCTACATGTTAGTTTCCCCTCAAGTGTTTGGCAATGCTCTGTATAGACTCAGACACCTTGAGTTACATTTTTCCTGTAAAAGCACAATTGAAATTTCTCCAATATCTAGTTGTACACAGGACAACTAGTTTGCAGTGACAAGCACTGTCCACATAGTTGCAAACCAGATACTCCTGACAGTGACTGATATTCTTACTCCAACAATCTAATCAATAAAAAAGGCTCTTTTGTCATGGATATGAACTGTCCTACTGACTCTGTTACTGGCTTGGCTAATATGGGAATCCTGAGGCAATGTAGAAATTGCCTCATGTTTACTGACAACCAGTTAATTCTCAAACAAACTGATATGGTATGTGAGGGATGTATTTACACAAAGTCACTGGAGGCAAAGCTCAAACATAAAAGTACTCCTAATGCCAATAAGGTTGTCAGTAGTAAACACACTGCACCCATCACGCACAATTCAAAGCAAACATATAGACCCACATATACTGAGGCACTTATATGTAACCTTCCTAAATCACAAAGACCTCCTAGACAAAGTACACATAAGAAATAGCCTTAGCATCCCCAAACGCGGTCTTTCAAAACAACACCCACATCAACACATCTCATGGAGCCTCTACCTCTAAGCCTGTAAGGCAAATCACAACACAATCCAACATTCTAATCATTGAAGACACCATCATGAGACACACTGATATCCCTCTCACCAGGCTGAGTAAGGAAAAAGGCTACGGTCAGTTGCTTATCAGGGGCTAGGATCTGCCACATTACACATGCACTCAGGTCATTGGACCACAATTACCAATATGACTCAATCATAGTCCATGTGGGAGTAAATGACCTGAGATGTATCTCCCTAGACTATATGAAGAGAGACATCATAGAGCTTTTGGAATATGTGTCTCAGGCTGGTATGAGCCTAGCATTGAGCAGCATTTTACCTTCTCCAATGATGATGCCACTGTACGAACAAAAGATGATTGACTTTAATAACTGGCTTAGTTTCTGGTGTCATTCAAAGGGGGTGCAATATTTGTCAGTATGGAAGGAAATGGTCAACAGACCACGCTGCTTTGTCGGAGATGGTCTGCACTTCTCCCCTCTAGGCTTTTGAATATTAGCTAAAACATTGTCTTCCCCCACAATGCCTTTTTTTAGGAATGCCAAACTGAAAGTACTTCTGACAGCAAATCAAAACCAAGAAAATCTAAAGGTAATACTGCTCACTGCTAGGAGCCTAAACATAAAAACTCCACTCCCTAGAAGCTCTCGTTACCCTACAGAATGCTGATGTCTGTGTGGTCACTGAGACATGGTTTAAAGCCATGGAGACCACACCAACATTGCAAGGTTATAATGCCTTCCATACATTTAGACCAGCTACTTCACAAGCAGGGAATAAAGGTGGAGGTGTCTCTATTTACATAAAAAATAAATATACGTCAAGGCTAGTCAAAAAGTGCAATGTACTTGGGCTGCTCTATGTTCAAATCACCATAGCTAAATCCAATACCACTTCCTTGCAAGCTATAGGTCCCCCTCTATGACCCAGGAAACCCATATCATGTATTTAAACTTATTAGAAACACTAACCATCTGACCCAATACCATATTCATGGGTGACTTTTATAACCCCACTATTAACTGGGAATCCTATATAGCATCAACCGTACATGCACAGAGATTCCTGGATTTTGTAAACACAAACTCCCTCGACCAGATAGTCAATACACCAACCAGGGGTGCAACCATACTGGATCTGGTCCTCACTAATATGGGTGACTGGTGCACACCCCCTGCTGTAATGCTTTCCCTGGTATGGTCAGACCACAAAATGGTCTCGTATGAAGTAAAAATAAAACCTGGACCCCCAGCTAAACCGGGAATATTCAGGAACAATTCTAAGGCTAACCTCTTGCTATTAAGTGAGAACCATGCAAAATGCCAAGCCCCTATAAACCCTGAGAACATTTCTACCTATGCAGAACTGTTCACAGAAACCCTGTCCAAGCATGTTAATAACTGCATAGAGGCAGCTGTATCCACCAGGAAGAAGTACAGGACAAACTCAAAAAACAAGCCACCCTTGTGGAATTACAAAATCAATGTATAACAGGAGGAAGAAAATCATGGCAAAAATTAGGAGGTGCAGCACCCAGCAAGGTAAAAGCACTCTCATCAAACTAAACAGACAACTCAGAGGACACATTAAGTCTACCAAAGTCAAATTTGAAGTGAGTTTGGCCTCCCAGGCTAAGGACAACGACAAAGCATTCTTTAGCTATGTCCACAACCTCAAAGGCAATACGCAATTGTGTGCAGAGCTCATTGCAAATGGAGCCACCTATACTGAGCCAGAAGATGTAGCAAACCTCCTGGCTGATAAATTCAGCTCCAACTTTACTCATCTCTCCCCCTCAGCCTTCCCTTAGGAAATATTATCATATATAACTCCCCCTGCTATCACTAGGGAAGAGGTCCTTAAGGCTGTCTGTAAGACTAAGGACACTGCAACAATGGGCCCAGACAGTATCCCAGGATGCCTTCTAAATAGCATGAAGCATGACCTATCAGGGTATCTGGAATTACTATTTAACTATAGCAGCCTCCAAACAGGCTTTGCACCTCATGAATGGAGAAAGACAACAGTCATCCCTCTGCACAAAGGTGGACCATCTACAAATCATGGAAACTACAGACCCATAAGTCTCACTAGTCATATATGTAAAGCCATGAAAATAATTATCATGGAGATGATCAATAGAGATATATTAAACCTCCAGACACTGTACCCAACCCAGTTTGGTTTCGTCAAGGGCAGATCATGCCTACTCAACCTGGTGGACTTCTTTGAGAAGGTTACCAAAGCAATGGATGAGGGCAAACTCATTTACACTGCTTACCTTGACCTGGCCAAGGCATTTGACACAATACCCCACTTGGGCATTGTTGACAAACTCAAGAGGTTAGGTACAGACCCATATGTCACCCAGTGGATAGCCAACTGTCTCACAGACAGGACCCAGGAAGTTAGAATCGGGGAGTCCACCTCTACAAAGGGGCCAGTCACAAGTGGAGTCCCTCAGGGATCAGTCCTTGGACCACTCCTTTTTGGAATTTATTTCTCAGAAGTAAAGGCCAATGTTAGTGGTCTCTGGCTGACACATTTGCAGATGATTGCAAATTAGGAGCTGTCATTGATTCTCACACTGACACAAATGTTATCCAGGAGGGGCTGACACAGACAAACAATATGGACTAAAACTAAATACCAAGAAATGCATAATAGTATTCTTTGGGAAGTCATCCATTCCTGGTAACTATATTATTGACAGCACACCCATTAGAGTTCACCCAGTAGTCATGGACTTAGGGACACACATAGATAGTAATCTAGCCTTTAATCATCACATGTCTACAGTGGTGAGGAAATCATTCTATGTTGCACAACTTATAAACAAAGGTATGGCATCTAAGTCCAAGGAAGTCATTGTTCCACTGTATTTGGCATTCAACAGACCTATCATTGAGTACAATGCCCCCTTTGGTATGTACTTAACCAGGCATATCCAACAACTGGAACGTCCACAGAGGTTCCTCACTAAAAGAATACAGGGTGTAAGTAATATGTCCTATGCAGACTGCCTCAAGGCCCTATCCCTGTATTCTGTCTCCTACAGGCTTTTGAGGCGAGATCTATACCTGGCAAACAGGGCATTGTCAAACCCCACTCTGATGGACCTCCTGTGTATCCACAAAACAAACAGTACCAGAATTACCTGTTCTAAAGACTTAAACTTGCCTGTGATGTAAATAGGACCTGCTGGAGAGATAGGTATGCATCCCAGTCTATGGAACAGGCTCCCCATCCACATAAAGCAGATTTCCTCCCTAACCCAATTCAGATGCAACTTGGACAACTGGATGGGAAAATGGAAATTCATCCCTGGTTTGGCACCTATGTCTCTAATGCAAACAGGTAACCTGTAAATGGTTCATCATGCTTACATTTATCAAGGGTATTAGAACTTATCAGAGATTTGGGATGCATGGCTAGACTTAAAAAGCCCCTTGTGGCTGTTAACCTAGTAAACAACTATGAACCTATGAAATATGTGGTAAGACTATTACATTTGGGATTGTGCAAATATTACAATACTGAAGTTGATTAGAAGCATTGGAAACATGAGCTACAAAGCATTATGGAGAATGATGGCATTTATATCACATGAGATCACCTATTACCAACAGTTCAAAAAATAGATGCAAGAAAACCAGATATAGTAGTCCATGGAAAAAGACAAAAGTAACATTGATCATTAAAATTGTTACACCCAGTGATTACAGTGTCTTATTTACAGAGAAACAAAAAGTCATAAAATACCAATATTTGCTGGCAGAAATGTGGGCAATGTGGAAGAAGGATACCCAGACAATTCCAATAGTAATAGGAGGAATGGGTTTCATAAAAAAGAATTTAGAGTCTTATTTAGATATACTGCTATTACATGTGACTCTGTATGAATTTCAGAAGGAGTCGTTTATGGGCACATTGCGGGTGCTTGCAAACAGAACTTCTGACTAACATAAAAGATTGAAACAATACTAATTTCATTAACTTTAATCATACTTAAACTTAGGAATGGTGCCCATTTCCATCACAGCATTAGAAATCCAAGAGACTTGGAGAAATTAAAAGGGGTAAATGAGCTATTGGAGGTATTTCAAGCACTCTCAGTAAGGCCTGTAACTATGCAGAAGGTCACAGAAAAATGTTTCATTCGAGCCTGCTTTTTTCTGTGTCTTCCCACCAATCTTCTTTCTTTCTGCAGTATCTCTAGAGACCAGGAAAGGAGAATCCTTGTAATTAATCAAAATGTAAAATCATACAGGGCAAAACTACTAGATAGGTGACATATGACTATAACTCTAAATTTAAAAGAATAGATATAAACATGCTCGATGGTCAGAACTATTACAGGGCCATTTCGAGATACTAAAGCAAGGATCTGGAAGGCTTTCAGA
This sequence comes from Protopterus annectens, assembly GCF_019279795.1. Taxonomy (NCBI): domain Eukaryota; kingdom Metazoa; phylum Chordata; order Ceratodontiformes; family Protopteridae; genus Protopterus; species Protopterus annectens. The sequence continues at coordinate 519,570,474 of NC_056731.1, forward strand.
GCCATCTGTTGTCACATAGAATGAAGCATACATAAATTTGTTACTCTGCTGAATTAACTAAAGCATTCCTGGAGATCATTAAGGATCTATATGACACAAACTGACTTTCCTGGCTGTCTAAAAAGAACAAAAATCCTGCTTTAGTAGTTGAAGAAGCTGAAGCAATTTCTGATCTTCCTAGAAGTACATTTTTAAATCAAATAGCCTCTCAGATGTTTTTGTTTTTGTTATAAGTAATTACAGTAACTCCATTCCTTATCACTAGCAATATTCGCCAAAGGAACTACTGCATCACTGCCCTTTATGAGGCATATGTGTTCTCTCATCCAAGACAAAACAAAACAAAGGACTCATCTATTTGCTGTAGACTAAACCAACTAATTAATCAAGAATTCACCATTCTCTCAAAGAGAGCTTATATAACCATTTAATTATATTAACATTACTAACATTCATTTCCTCATTAATAAATAGCAGCTTTGAGTTTAACCTAGGCACAAGTACTTCTGATAAATCAAGGAAAATTAGGCACATGCTGGTCTGCACCTTCCTGACAGAACCAGCATTGATTTTCATAGGTACACATCCTCTTTCAGAAGACACGTGCATGCATTTCATTTTGTCACTTTACAGAGGATGTCATTTTCTTATGTAATTAAAGTGCTGGGTACAAGCTGCACAGCTCATACTAGAAAGGCCATTTTCCCATGACATGCCCATATGTGATTCAGATATGTTAGTTGTGACAAGGTAAGACCTCATTTTTGGCTAAGTTGCATGTCTTTTGAATTGAATTTACTACTGCACCTGCTGCTCATGTAGGCAGTGGCATTTCTCTCACACACAAGTACACAAATATGAACATACAAATATACAAACAGACACACACACACACACACACACACACACACACACACACACACACACACACACACACACACACACACACACACAAACACATACACAAACATACATACACCACTGTCAATGTACCTATCCCTACACTATCTGCCTTCTTGTGGTCTCCCCACCTCTGTAATGGTTTGAGTGCCATTATGGCACATATCTATTAGGACTGCCACACTCTGATCCTCATACAGCCATTGGTGCCAGTAAGGCACTTACTCCATGACTAATCCCTGATGTCCATTGATTCCCAAAAACCTGACCCCCATTATAATGTCAGTGCCATTATGACACTTTAAAGAATAAACTCTGGAATCTAGTGCACCCCCATCCCTATTCTTGTTATGATATTGGTGGAATTATGGTACTTTAAAGAGTAATCCCTGGAGTCTAATGCATCTTCCCCCACTCCTGTCCCTGTTGTGATGCTGGTGTAATTACGATATTTAAGAGCAACCACAATTCCAATATTAGCTTCCAGGACTCAAGCACACAGCAAAAGAGAAATTCCAGTTCCAAAGACACAAAAACATTTCCAAAATTTAAAGAAATTACTTTATTAAGCCCAGTACACTTCATAAAATCACAAACTTGTTTTAACAGGCCCATGTGCCTTCTTCAGTGTGATGCCAAAAATAGCTTGTGCGTTTGTAAAGTGGACTGAAACTGCTAAAGAGGATTTCTTTACATTCTGAGAGTTATTTGTACTTTAAGATGGTGTCTATTGGTTCTCTGCTACCATATTCATGTTAGGCAGCCTTTTGACATGCTCAATACCTCAACATGGTGCGGACAGTTAGGTAGATGCCTTCCTGGAGGTGGTGCTTGGAAAACAGCATATGGCTAATTAGCATATGTCTCTATCCTGGAATGCCTTATTAGCATTCAGCTTTGCTGCTGGGTCAGCCCTTCACTGTGTATTGCATGTCTTCATGTTAGAGGACTGTGCAGCACTGTATAAGGATGGTTGCTGAAATGAGGAAAGGTACCATGATGTGTATACATACATCTGTGCATACGTCAGGGTACATTCTTGAATCCAGAATGTCAAAAGCAGATAGTAGCATTTATTTTTTTTATAAAACTAAAATGAAGTGTCAACTTGTAAGACATAAATGTGAAATGAAAATCGGTGTAGTATGAAGATATTTTGAAATAGCATTGATTAATTCTAAGCTGCCATATTACAAAATCAGTATCAAGAAAAAGACCTTCACCATTAAAAGTATTTCTGCTGCCTGCTTCATTCCAAGTGTCTGTGCTTCCAAATATTCTCACCATCCTGATCGAGTCAGATTTGAACTTGCAAAGTATGAAATTGGTCAGCATTGATCAGTCTACTACCACGGTAAACAAATATAAATTAATTAATAAATAAATATTTAGACAATAGAAGAACTATGCTTCAGAGAAGTGTCAGTGTGCTGCTGAGTTATACAGCTAGATCAGTGATGGCGGTCCTATGACACACGTGTCAAAGCTAATACGCCATAATATTTATGGTGACATGCTGAGTTACCAAAAAAGTTATTGAACACCTGTCCTTTTTTATTCAGAATGTCCTGGCTTTGTGCAGATGTCCAGAGTTTACAATGTAAACCTAGAATTCTGCATTGTTTCCTCATTTCTTCAAGCCGACTGGTTAATCTGCAAGCTGAGATAACCAATCAGTACAGATTCAGCACTGCATGAGTGAAGGGAGCTGAAATTCCACACCTCAGTTATCTTTAGGAAGGTTGTATCTGAGGCATATGTGAGAAGTCTGTCCAGTTCACTCGCACTTCAAACTTCACGATAATATTGGTGGCAGCAGCATCAGCATGTCTCCACTCTCAGTATGAAAAAAGGTAAGTTGTGAAAGCTTATTTATTTAAAAAATGCAAAGCAGCATTAAAAAAACTGAGGTTGATTAATGATTTGGGCATTTGTTGGAAATGCCAAAGAAGGATGGGCATGCCCATCATGAGGGAAAGCAGTGTGCTGAGATAGCAGATATGTTGTGCCCTGCTGAAGGCAGGCACTCAGAGAGATTAACTGGCTGGGAAATGCTACTAGGCAAGGAGGCAAGGAGCATAAATGCACACATCCCTCCCTTGCTTACACCTATTACCTCTAAAATTACACAACTGTGGTGAAAAAAAAAAGAAAAAGAAAAACAAATTCTAAATTACTGCTGGCACAAAACAGAAACCAGTAGTACTGGCTTTGATTCTCTATGTAGCTCAGTAACTGCTACTCTGTACATTAGGGATCTATATGTGACAAACTGAAACCTCATCCATTTCACATTCGACAAAGGAGATTGAAGCTAAGGAACAGTAATATTTACAATGTGGAAAATAACTAATTAAAGAAGCAAGCAGTGAAAGATGGCTAATGTAGTGACAGAGAGGTAGTGCATCAGATGAACATGCCTAGTTTTTTTAAAAGTAAAGGAATTTATATACACAGAAGGTTACTAATCACTGACATGTTCAATGATTTCCATTTTCTAGTAATTGTTTTTTTAGGCAGCCAATAGCATTAAATTTAGTAAGGCCTTACTATGTATGGGCAATAAGGATGGAGTGTTGTAGCTCGAAAGAATCCGTTTCTTAGTTACAGGCATTTATAAAGAATTGTTTCTCTGTTGTTGTGGGGGGGGGGGGTGACAAGCCAGCAGAATCAAGTTAGGGCATTTTCTGAATTTTTGACATGCTGAGCCCAAAAGGTTCGCCATCACTGAGCTAGGCTAATTTCATTAGCATTAAAATGGCTGCCAGATGATTGTACTTGATCATGGATATCTAGTACTGAATATTACACATGATTTATTAAGACTGAAATATTGTTTGATATTCATTAGACTTGTTAATATACCAAACACATGATTGCAAGCCTTGATATTCCATTGGGAGTTCAGTGTCTTATACTGACTCGCATACTATGCTTTACAGCCTTATTTGTGGCACTTGGCTAAAAATCAGGAAGACTCTTAAGCAAAGACCACTTTCCAAACCAGGGCAGTGATGAATGCTCACTATACAACAATAATCATTTCCAACCTTGAGTTCTCTTTACACACTGATAGAGTATTCTCTTATTCACAATCTGTACTCTGTGCCTGGGGCAGTTTTTGTGTCACTTGAAGAGAACAGGTCAGAATATGGCAGACTCAGATTATTATAGGAGGCTCACCCTTTAAACTGCTTGTCAGACAATATTGTGCATGACAATATCATGGCTAATATCATGCTTAACATTTGAAATGATTACTGAACATATTTATACAAACTTCCTTGGGTCATTTTGTTAAGATACAGGCCTGGTCCCGCCGAATCCAAGATTGGGCAAAATCTGACAAGGCTATTATTCACAAGTATATTTCATCATAAAAAATATATACTTTACCTCACTGAAGTTATTTGGAAAATAATCTGTGTAGATGGTATCAAGTTTTGTGTAAACAGATGGGATTCCAAAACATTATGGCATATATTTCACTGCTGTGATATTTGAGAAGGATGTTGCAAAGCACCTTGAAATATAAACCCCACCAGGTTTCACAGTTTTCTTCTAACGTATTCCCTGGAAATACATTTTTTATATGTGTGTTTTGTTTCCTTATAGAGGTTCACCCTTATAGTTAAATCATGTCATACCTGTAAAAGGTAGAGAAACAAGACATCAGATTGAGCATGTTAAAATGTCTGAGAATGAATGACTTCTTACATTTCCTTTGGGCTCTTATCATGAAACCCTGAATAGAAGATAATGATTGCACATTCCATCACATTTCATGCCTTAGGAAATTCTTTTAATGCTGTCAGAGGAATACTGGCTTGGCTATTTTTAAGATGGTTCATTTTGATTTCAAAGTACCTCAGCTGTTCTTATTGGGTCTATATTACGATGTCGAAAGACAAGTTCACTGAACACATCTTTATCGACAGGTAAATATTGACCTTTTGAAATGAAGAATGGCCACTTCAGCTAATTTTTTTCTCAGAGGAAAAAAATTGCTTGGCCATCATCAGGGATTTACCCTTTTCCCCACTGTAGTGTGATCTCGGAGTTGGTATATTTAGTTGGGGGGGGTGCGAAGACCCCCACTATGTAGGGTTTGAATATTTGGTTTGTTTGCGTACAGCCAAGTGACTTTTTTCACTTGGGAAAAAATTTGCTGAAGTGGCTGTTCGGCATTTGAAAAGGTCAATATTTACGTGTTGATTAAGATGTGTTCAGTGAACTCATCTTTCGACATCATAATATAGACCTATTTTTATCTGTCTTCCTATCACTCAGTTTTTCTACTTGCCTATCTGTTTTTTTAATATGTTTTGCTATGACATCAGATAGCAATTTGTGACCTGTTCAACTCATGTACAAATGCTCTTTGAAGAAAGTAAAAAAAAGTAATATGGAAATTATGTCAACAATCAAATGAGAAGCATTAGCACAAGAAGAGCGCAGCCATTATGTTTCAGGTAGGGATAAGTATCATTGGGAAACACTAAATAAAGACTATGCTACTTAGCATAGAAAATGTTAGCCCTATGCCAGACTCCCTCATAATTAAAATTTGAAGAATAACTTATTCCGCAGTTATGGAACTTACATGTCCTTAAATCACAAAGCACTGAGGCCATCTGTCTTGAGAGACCAGAAAATAACCTGTGTACTAGGGTCAAGATCTTTTCTAGACTAGACTCCCATCTATAGAAAAGCATAAATTCCATTTTCACATTATCATAAAATCCGACTATCATAAGACCAAACTGGTAGTGGCCACTATAATTAAATCCTCATCAGTTTTTCTTTAGGCATATTTCAAAAGCTCTAGTTTGTTTTTCATATGAAGTGGCAATAAATATGGGTACATGTTGAAGAACAGAAAAAATCATGAAAGGAAAGTAAATCTGCAAACAAGTCCAATGAACTGTGTAATCTAAAATTGTCATGTTATGAGTGGTTTCAAAATATAAAATGATGCATACTTTGCAAATATTAGATTTAAAACTCAGTATTATATATAGTAATGTTCAAAATATAGATCCAAGTTGATGGAGCTTAAGCTATTTGGGTCCTAACCCATTTTCTACTGGCCAGTTTTCAAAGTTTCTGGGCACCTTCCACTTCTTTAAATGTCAGAGGAACTCCACAAAAAGACAGAGCATACATCTCTTTAGAGTTTTATCTGTGCCAAAGAACCTTTCTTGGGTGATGCTCTTTGAACTGTCAGTCAGCTAGTGATCCTTCAAATATGGGCTGATAATTTTCCCATTGAGGGAAATCTTCCACTGAAAATAATTTTATGAGGAAAATGTTCTCTTTTCTTAGTGATTTATTATATTTAGCTAGGAAACTGATTATTATGGGCACAGTTATTTCATTTATAATTGAGTTGACATAATTGCTTTTGTAATTTTATGTGAAAAAGTTTAAATTTTGATAAGAATTTTAGTTAAAACATGAGTAATTTTGTTTGTAGGGAAGGATACTACTCTTTTGGGGGACTGTTAGTGGTTTACTTACCTCAGAACCATTTGTTCTCTACTTTAACCTTTACCAACTCATTTAGAGTCCTGTTTCTGCTTTTGAAGTACTTTTCTCAGTTTATCAATGGAACAACTTGTGGCCTCCTTGGCTTTACCTTCCTCTGTCTGCAAGAAGAAGAAAGATATCAAGGAGTCTTAAAGTGACTGACTAGCTCTTATTTTGCCTTAGCAGTTGGTGGGTGTCTGCTGTGCCAGCTTGTTGTTCCTTAGAATGCTTATCTTTTTACACAGTCTGTTTGGTATAGCGCCTGCAGCCACCAAAGACCAGGGGACAGCCACATCCTCTGCAGCTGTAGAGCAAAGAAGAGCCAGTCTTGTTGGTGACAGGGGAAGGGCACAAGAAGGTTGTTTTCAAAGCCAGGAATAGGGAGCTTGCATTGGGGACTAGTATGCTTGATGAGAGTCAGTCTTTTTGAGGGAGACCCCACAGGAAAAATGAATATGGTGAGAAAGATTTCCAGTCTCCTGTTTCTGCATCATGGACAGGGAAGACTTTCTGTAAATTGTTGAGGAACTTATAAGTGCCTTTTCCTTCCCATCTGTTTCTTCAGACAAAAATGGAAGAGTTCCATCTCTCTCTCTCTCACTCTCTCTCTCATTCTAATGTGAATTTTTTTAGTCAGGAAAACAGGCACTATAGGGAGAGGGGTGCACCTTGGGCTCAGAAATGTCTTCACAAGCTGAACACTGATTCTAAAGAAAGTAGGGCTTTAGACTTCCCTCATGCAGATTTATTCTTTTCTGAGATTATTGTTTTTTTTCAGTTTTAGCAGAATGAAATTTCTAGAGCCTAAAAACCCCCTAATAAACTACTATTTTTCTCCAAATCTCTCTCCCATAGAAATACAAAATTTAAAGTCCTTGATAATACAACCATTGAAGTCACTTCTCATAGCAGATTATTAGGGACAATAGTTGATGATAATATAAAATTCAAACTGCATAAGAAAAACTCATCAAAAACTAGGGATGATTTATAGAACCAACAATTTTCCCACTGACACAAGTAACGCTACACTCGCCACTACTTATTTCCTCTCCACGCTTCTTTACGGTGCTCCCATCCTTACTAACCTTCAGGCATCACAAAAATCAAAACTTAAACAATGATGTAACAAAGGTTGTAAATTTGCAGTCAACACCCCTTTCAGTACTCACCACTGTGTAGCACTAAAAAGCCTAAACTGGTTGGAACTACCCCATCAACTAACATATACACAGCTTTTTACTATATAAAATTATCCAGAATCCATCTGCTTGTCCAGCACTAAATAACATTCTACACAACTATGTCCCCTGTTGGTCATTATGATCCAATGACCAAAAAATCCTGTTTGACCTCAAACCTATCAAATCTGCTAGACATTGTCTGTCCTTGTTCCATCTTGCTAAGGCCTGGATGTTATCTGTATCCATCAAGTCAATACCCTCCCTGTCATCCTTCAAACCATTCTGAAAGACTCCCTAGCCAAAAGCTAGCTGTGTTCTTGCTCAGCACCAGGATAAACTATATTCCTAAATTAGAACAAATACCTATCCATCCCTTAATTCTGCTAACTCTCCCTTCTCCACTCACTGCCTTACTTCTATCAATTTCTCTACAATGGCTTTCTTTCCAAATATACCATAAGCCTAATTTTCTCTCACTCCTTATTGCAGTTCCTTTGGTATTATATTAACTTACCTTTAATGTCTCTATAAACTGGCAACAACTTCTGTATTAAATCACTGTCATATAACTTTTATCTGTTTTTAACGTATGTGTTTATATTATAACTAATTTTGGTATAATTATTTAAACTGTGTCTGTTTTTTTATTGCTTTCAAAGATTGTAAAATTATTGCTATTAAAATGCTTTGTAATACTTTGGAGATTTTCTCCCTGGGCCTCCACTGAAAATGGGTTCCTACCCAATTGGACTTTCCCGGTAATCAAATGTCAATAAATAAGCAGAGCATAGAAATGCATTATGAATAGTTACAGTTAAAAATGCTGATTTCTATAGTTATTTCTCTTATGTTGCCTACTTTAGACTATGGGGATAATTCAATAAAGCCTACATGGAGCTATTCTCCTTGTAGGAATAGTGTTAAAGCTCGGACATGGAACATGTCCACCGAGTGATCCAGGAAACAAGGCTGGGGGAGTGTACGAGCCTCCCAGCACTGTTCAGACATGGAGACAATCGCATAATGCAAATCACCTCATTTGCTTGTGAAAACCATGCAAATGAGGTGAATTTGTGATCCAGGAAGCAGACAGGCATCCGTGTAGGAGACATGTCTGCAGGAAAAATATATGCTATTACTAACCATGTACCGGAATGTAAAAATAAAAAAGGGGCTGTGACAACTCAAATAAAAACATGTATTAGGTGCAGTAGGCATGCTAATGGCCAAAACTATGTCCATCGACATTTAAAAGTGATGCAATTAATGAAAAATCACATTTTTGCAAACACATATGTCATGTTTAAGCAGTGTGCAGCAAAACACAAACATAATAGGGAGTAAAATAAAAATTAAAATAGTAAAATATGAGATATAAAGCTATACTGAAGTATCCCATTATAATGGCCAGTAAGCAGAGTCAGACAATTGCAGGTTATAGTGGTTGCTAAGGACATAGGTTGTGGTGTAATGCAGTAACTAGGGTATACGCAATTAGGTGTATGTAAACCAGTTAAGTTTATTGAATAGCAAAATGGGCCACCATATCCGAAGGTACCTAACTGTGTAAGGGCTACGACATAGTAATGTAGGCAGAAGAGGCAACTGACATGAAAAGGGAGTGTGTCAGGGTTTGCGTAAGCACATTGGAGCTCAGTGGCTCCTATTTGCACTCAGCTAAGCACAGCTAAGTGGGGGGGTGTCTGAGGCTGCTAAGCTGTGCTTAGCTGGGTAAAGAAAAGGCGAGCGTGCTCATGTACAGGGAGGGCCCCTGATGCTCAGCAATGTTTACACTAGCTCCACAGGTTTGTGTGGAGAGCTATGGGGCTTAGAAGTGGAGGAAATTGAAAAAAAAAACAAAAATAAAAGGAAATAGCTGACAAAAGGCAATCAACTGTAAATGACTAATAAGCCCTCTGCCACTCACAATGGCCTATTCAAACCCCTCAGTAACGTAGCTGGCAGGTGGAATGTATTACGATCAGCCAATCACACAGGCTGCATCTGCAGCACACCAATATAAAGTATGCAGACACTCTTCAATCTGAGTTTTCCCACATACTCTGCACCATTAGGCTACACACTTCGGAATTTTAACTGATAAAATGATAGGAACTGCTGCTGCTTTGCTACATCTCTACATGCTACAGGCTAAGGGCAGTAATGAGGATGATGCTGACAACTGACCCAGACTGAGAAGGAGAAGATTGCTTAGACCCAGCGTAACCTTTCAGGGGCTACATGAGCTGGAGATAGTAGAGTGCTACAGGGTGGACAGGGACATACCACAACAACTCTGCCACCTTCAACTCAGACCAAGAGCCAAGAGAGGGGAACCCATCCCAGTGGAAGCAAAGGTATGTGTAGCCTTAAGAATACTAGCTACAGGTACTTTCCATAAACCTACTGGGGACATCACGGGGATCTCACAGGCATCCACATCCAGGGTACTCCACCAGTTCCTGGATGTCATGCTAACACATGCCAGTGAGCACATTTATTCCCCCAATACCCCTGAGGCGAGGACCACCAATATGAATCGCTTCCACCATGTAGCACACTACCCAGAGATACTGGGTGCCATAGACTGCACTCATGTGCACATCAAAGCACCACTCAGAGAGGAGGGTAGAGTCTACGTCAACCGCAAGGTGTATCACTCCATCAGCTGCCAGGTCATAAGCAATGCCCAGGGCATTATCATCAATGTGTGTGCTGGCAGCCCTGGCAGTTATCATGACTCCCACATCTGGCACACCTCACAGCTGTACCAGGCATTTGCCAGGGGGGACATCCCATATGACCATCTATTGGGGGATGCTGGTTATGCACTGGAACTGTGGATGATGACACCCATCAGAAATGCATACACACCTACTGAAGTCTGTCATAATGAGACACACACACAAACTAGGAACATTGTAGGGTGTGTGTTTGGACTGCTCAAGTCATGGTTCTGCTGCCTTGGCATATCTGGTGGAGCCCTGCAATACTCTCAAGCCATATGTCCACAACTGTTCATAGTATCTGCCATGCTACACAATACAATCCTGCAGAAACAGCTGCAGCAGGAACATCGCAGGGAAGGGGGCCCAGCTGCCTACCATTGCCAAGGTCCCCACAGGCACAGGGGGACTCAGAGGAGGAACCCACCGAGCCTGTCCCTGTAGGCAGACATAGGCATACCCAGTACACACTGGCCTTGGCAAAGAGGCAATGCATAGTAAATACACTGACACTCTAGAGGCCCAGGGACTAACACCTCGCTCCGACTCATATACACACATGCCAGCCACATCATACTACCTATACCTTACCATGTATAGGCCTTGTACTGCCTGCATCTGACAGAGTCAGCCCTGAAGCACTGTCCTCTTAACTGTTGCTGGCAGAAGGTAAGTCACTCTTATTAACAATAAATGAATGAGGTAGTAGACTGTGGTAGCATATGTATGATATTGCTGTATGTATGCCTGTGAATGGAGTGGGTTACCAGGATAGCAGCAGACAATGGACAGCTATGTTGGACAACAGGAACTCTCTCCCAAATACTGTCTGACTCACAATATGTAACATGCCCTAAGCCAGCAAATTCCACTGCACTATGTGAGGGACTTACTAACAGCTGGGTTAAAGGACAAATGCATGGATGTCAATGCTGGAGTCCCATACATAGCTCTAACATCTCTTCTGGCAACAAATATGTACAAAGCCATAAAGAAATGTGGGGCAAAGGTCCAAAAGCAAGGACAAATCTTAAATATTGCTCTTACAAACATAGAAAGTTGATAGAATAACAGCTGTTTCAGTAGCATGAATTGTCTGAAGGGCAAGAAGTCTAAAACTCAAATGTCTGTCATTACTTTCTAACTTCAGTCTTTAATGATTTCACTATTATTGGCCACACAACCACAATTTTATAAAAAGATGGACCCAAAATATGAGTCAAAAATTTGCACAGTCTGTGAAGATGTGTACAGCTGAGAGGTATGTCCCCCTCCCCTCAACACACCTGTGTTCACATTAAACTGCAGTAACATTTATGTATGTATGATGATAGCAGCATGCCACACATTCCCAGGGCTGTCACAATCAACTTGATAAAATGTTCCATTTATACAATATGCAGGGGTCAATGTGCTATGTATGTTTGTGGTTAATAGTGCCAGGAAGTAAACAGCACTTACTGGTGGCTGTTGTGGCTTAGTGGTCTAAGTACAGTACTGTAGTTGTTAGGGTCAATGGTTGAGACTGGCTGTGGCAACTGTTTGGCATGTCAGCTACACCAATGGTAGGAGTTGTACACACTGGCCAGAACTCAATATGTGTTACTGCAAGAAAGCTGGACAATGGGCGGACAGGGAGCCACACATATGGACAGTTCACAGCTCTTAGTAACCAACACAGTGCCTAGTAGAACAGCAGGTTGTGACAAGTCAGTTGAGTGCCAAGATATAACGTCTGCCACATTGCTGTGTCAGTACTGACAACAAGTCAGTGGGCACCATCCATACCCCTGGAATGACAGGGTGTCACAGAATGTCCACACATATGCCTCATATATCTGTTCTGATTGTCACAACAATGCATTTGCCTGCCAAACTATTTGCAAACCAATAAAGGTTGATGTGAAAACATCATTGACAGACAGCTGAGATGCAGATGTCATACCCATAAGTAAATGCAAGATAATACAAAACCATTCTACCAACTGTGTACATTTGGAAGAGCAATATTAAGAGCCTGCCGCCATGTCTGGGCCTGTGTCCGACTGTTATATATCAGCCTGTCCAGATGTCTGTCTGTAAGAGTTTGACAGCTATGGCCAACATGTAGCCTTACAATAACAGTGCAACCCAAACCATCTGAGGACCACAGCAGATGTATGGGGCACAATAATGGACAACCTGCTAAACAGGTACAGTCAGAGGTGTGAGGTCTGTAACCCTGTGTGTGATGTTACGACTTCTACCCCACTCACACCATAACTACAATTACATAACAGCAGCAACTGTGGACAAAGGCTGTGACTGGACTACAGAAGGACAAAGAGACACATATAAGGGGAATGGGAACCACTGGCCAGACAAACATAAAATATGCACACTACAACAATTTGTGCTGTAACATAGTTCCCTGCAGTGTATGGGGTCAGTAAACAAATGTCTGCTAGTGCTCCCTTACATTACTGTATACTGATCTGCCACTGACATACCAGGATATCACAGTGCTATGAAGAATATACTATACATATTATGGAAAACTCTGCTCAGTCCAATGCACTCGGTACCCACACCAGGATACAACTCCATTAATAAGAATACTACACAACCAGCAGATCCACAGCCAGTATATTATTGAGGTGCTGGACTGTTTACACAGGTAAATCAGCCAATCGGCTTTAGCACACAAAATCTTGGACCAAAGTACAGCTACCTCTGGCATGGACTCCTACTATTACTATAAAAGGTCATACTGAGCATGCTCTTACACTTAGAGAATTACGACCCATGTCTAAACCCACATCTGACTATACAACTGTGTTGTCCAGATATGCCTTTGCATACAGACAGCTATGTACACCTTAACTGTGTCTCCCCACCCCCATCACACAGGACTACACTCAGCTATCTGTAGATGGCATATATGTGATATATCTGCACTTGTTGAGTGTGATAGACATACATATATATATAGGTAACATATACAAATATATCAATTATAGACAGACAAAGATAGGGGTAGAGAGAGGCAGACAGAGACAGAGAGAGACAGAGAGAGAGAGAGAGAGAGAGAGGCATACAGAGGGAGACACCCTGAATTGCATAGAGTGATGTTATGCTGCAGACATTTGCACACCAGTTGTAAGCAGTGGCACATGCCAGTATGAAGGTGAGCTCCATTGTGTAATAGTAATGAGGTAGGGGTTGTGATCTGACATCACCCGCCTTATGTGTGTGTGCATGTGTGTGTGTGTGTGTGTGTGTGTGTGTGTGTGTGTGTGTGTGTGTGTGTGTGTGTGTGTGTGTGTGTGTGTGTGTGTTGTTTGTAGGTGAAAGCATTTTGTGGCCTTTTCCACCCAGTAAACTTCCCATTGCCCTACTTTACAAGGCCTGCTGATGTCAATCACCTTAGAAGTACCTTTGGATACTCTTCAACCCTATAAGCTCTGTGGTGCATGTAATAAGTACATCGCACTATAGTACCTATAACTAGATAGGATGGGGTTCTAATCTCAGCACTGGCAACTGTGTGTGTTTGCAGGTGAAAGCTTTTTGAGGCCTTTTCCACCCAGTAAACTTCCCAGTGCCCTATTTTACAAGGCTTGCTAATGTCAAACACCTTAGAACTACCTTTGGACATTCTTCAGCCATATAAGCTCTGTGGCACATGCGATAAGTAGATAGCACTATAGTCCCAGTTAGCTGGGCTGGCAGTGTTACAATCAGTGTTGTATAACAGACAATCCAGTAGTAGTCATATGTGAGCTGGCCATTGCTGGTGTGGCTCAGGGGCCAGAGCTGTGATCTATGCCACTGCAGACAGAGCAATCAGGGATGGCTGTAGGTGCTGGATAGCAGACTAACAGCAACGTGTCAGTCCAGGAATTGTTGGAGCTACGGTTTAAATCTCTATTTCCCATGACTGTATCCCCCATCTTCATTCCATTACATGCTTAATTGTATGACATACCTGGTATAGTGCTGTACTCCTTTGTCAGAAGAAACCCACTTGTAGTGTTGTAAAGAATCACAGTCTGTCTTCATAAAGAAAGTGTCAGACCTGTTTACTATAGGAAGCAGCTTGCCTTTTGTAGGTAATGCTCATGAACAGGGGATGGCCTGTGCACCAATCTGTGGCTCCTGCTTGCTAATTACATCCAAAACAGCTGGGTTGCCTTTCAATTAGCCAATGGCATGGCAACACAATACTATAATTAAAGCCTTCATGTGGGCCTTTCCTCTTTTCCTGACCTGTGAGGAGGACATTATGTGGGAGCTACAGCATCACAGAGGGTTGGCAGAAATACTGTCCACTGTTTGGACAGATGTGTTATGTCCACAGTTTTGCATACCATGTCTGGCCATTGTTAACAGACTTTCAGATTCTATAGCAGTGTACTGTGTAAATGTCTGTTGGGGTGAGTAAGGAGACAGGCAGATGTGAGTGCCATGCATCCTTTTCTATCTGACTGTGCATGCTGCTACAGTTGATGCTAATTTATAAGCTCTGCATGTTTGTAGGGGGGAGACTGTGACACTTGTCCCTTAAAACATCAACATCCCCCAACCCTTTATGTTTGGCTGTTGTGTGGATGCTCTGCTCTAGGTGTTTGGGAGCAATGTTAGGTCTGTAGTAGGTAACTGGATATACTGCTGCATGTGTAGCAGGCCACAGCTGCTGCATTCTGCCCAGGAGTCAGACTAGAGATTGTGAAGACATTATGGGAGACCAAGATGTTGCTGTCAGTGAGAGTATGGTGTCAGCTGTTGAGTCACAGGATGGCCTGGTTGAGGGTACCCACAACAGTCCAGGTGAGGCATGTGTCTGTGGTGCATATGTTACACAATAGTGCCATCCAGAGGGTGGTAGGCAACATTTAGTACACATATTCATAATTCTGAAATGTGTCCCACCCTCCAGGCCTTTAATGTGCAACTGTAGGTGACAATGACTGTGGTAGGAGCAACCAGTATTGCTGGAGATTGCAAGGCTCAATTATTCCTATGTTGTATTGACATGGATGTAGTTGTTGTGTCACAGACTGGGCTGTGGGCCAGGACTGTGGGCATCTAGATGTGACAGATACTAGAAATGTAACAGATAGATGTACTGAGTCATTATTATGGCAAGTGTATTTGTAAGACATATGTGCAAGGTGCATACATACAGTGTGTAACACAGGATTAGCATGGACATGTAAGTCCTGATGGGTATGACATGTGACACTGAGCTGTCTGTCATGATTTTATAACCCCAATCTGCAATGCCTTGCCAGTATGTTGGCACACAGAGTAGGTTTTTTGACAACCCTGCCATAAATAGGGGGCACAACTGTGAATAATCAGCAACACTATGTGCAGTTATCAGCTCTACCTGATATTGTAGGCCTCCTGTAAATCCAGCAACATTTATTTGTCTGTGTACTGGTACTGTGTTTGCATCTGAGGCCCAAGTACACTGTGATTTGGGCCACTATATTTAGGAGTACTGTGCATAAATGCAAGCAAACTCCACCCCCCAACACAACCCAAATGACACATAGCCCACAAACTCAGTGTGCCACTCAACCACAGCCCATAAGGCATAACAACGTACCCAACACTCTAGTCATAGGTTACTCTATAGTCAGGCACACTGATGTTCCACTCAATAGACTAAACAAGGAGAAAGTTACTGTCAGCTGCCTGTCAGGTGCCAGGACCCGCCACATAATGCATGCACTCAGGTCACTCCACAATAAGTACAAATATGACACTGTCATTGTCCATGTTGGTGTGAATGACCTGAGATGTACCTCCCTGGACTACATGAAAAGAGACATGGAGGAGCTCTCCGATCTTGTATCCCAGGCAGGTATGACCCTAACCCTGAGTAGCATCCTGCCATCACCCAGAATGATATCACAGTACAAGGACAAAATGATTGACTTCAACAATTGGCTAAGCTTCTGGTGTCATTCTAAGGGGATCCAGTATTTGTCTGCCTGGGACGACATGGTTGACAGTCCACGATGCTTTGCCAGAGATGGCCTGCACCTGTCACCCTTAGGATTCCGGATACTGGCTAAGACTCTTGTAACCCCTATAGTACCTTTTTTAGGCAAGGTTCAAATGATAAATTCACCACCGTAACAGGTACAAGCAAGCAAAATCTGAGGGTAATGCTACTCAATGCTAGAAGTCTAAACCTCAAAATGCACTCACTCGAGGCACTCCTTAAAATGGAGAACATTGACATCTGTGCAGTGACAGAGACCTGGTTCAAAGCTCCAGAGAGCACCCCTGCATTACCAGGCTTCAATTCATGCCACACCTTTCGGCCACCTAACTCAGAAAGAAGCACTAAAGGTGGAGACGTGTCCATATTCATTAAGGATATCCACACCTCCAGGCTAGTTGCACAGCATAATGCATCCGAGATTATCCAAGTGCAACTAACTCTGGGCAAGACTGCAATCCAAATTGTAGCTTGCTACAGACACCCCACCATGCCCCAGGATTCACACTCCTCATTTCTTGATACACTGGAAAGTATTAGGGTACAATCCAACACACTAATAATGGGCGATTTCAACTACCCCACCATTAACTGGGAAAACTACTCATGTACCAACTCTTTTGCTCAACGTTTTCTAGAATTCATAAATTCCAATGCCTTGGATCAACTTATTCACACCCCCATCAGGGGCAGCAATGTCCTAGACCTGGTCATTACCAACATGGGAAACCGATGTTCCACACCAGAGGTCAATTCCTCATTGGTCAGATCCGACCACAAGCTAATCAGCCTAGACATCCACATCCCACCCCCAGCCCCAATTAGGGAAACCATCGTAAAAAACTTCTCAAAAGCCAACTTCACACTTCTTAAGACAGAAGTGGCAAACTTCATGACACCCATGCAGACGGACAATAGAGGTATGACTGCCGAATCCTACACAAATGCACTTTATAAGCACTTACACGAGTGTATGGGTCATGCTATCCCTAATAGAACCAAGATGTTATCCTCTAAAAAAAGGAAGCCAATCTGGTGGACCTCTGCCATAAACAAACTCCACAACAGAAGAAAGAAACTGCTGCAAAAAAGAGTAAAATGCCATGACTGGAGGAACTCCCTGGTCAACCTCAGTAAGAAGCTGAGATCCCTCATAAAATCCTCCAAAGCTAGTTACGAAAACAAAATTGCCACTGACTCTAAAGACAACCACAAAGCATTCTATAGCTATGTCAAGAATCTAAATGGGAACACTCAGATCTGCTCTGAGTTACAGCATAATGGCACTAAATATACAGAACCAACTGATATTGCCAACATCCTAGCAGATAGGTTCAGTGCTAACTTTACCCCCCTCTCACCCCCTAGAGGGCCCATCTCTATACCTGAAGAATGCAAAGTTCCTATAATCACGGCTGCACAGGTAAAAAACACACTATCCAAAGCCAAGAACACAGCATCCATGGGACCTGACAATATCCCAGGCTGCGTTCTACATGAACTACAGAATGAACTGGCACCATACCCAAGTACCATGTTCAATCATAGCCTCACCTCAGGCTTTGTACCCACTGAATGGTGCACCATGACAGTTATCCCACTCCACAAAGGGGGAGCCACGACGGACCCCGGGAACTACCGCCCCATTAGCCTGACGAGCCTGGTCTGTAAGGCCATGGAACGTATCATCATGGAACTCATAAACAAAGACATTGGTAATCTCCAAACTCTGGACCCTACACAGTTTGGATTTGTAAAAGGCAGATCATGTCTCCTAAACCTGATTGACTACTTTGAAGCAGTCACCAAAGCCATAGATCAGGGTATAATGGTTCACACAGCTTATCTAGATCTCGCCAAGGCTTTTGACACCATCCCCCACTCTGGAATTATAGATAAGCTCACTAAACTAGGTATAAATCTCTATGTCACAAGATGGGTTCCCAACTGGCTCACAGACAGAACCCACACTGTGAAAGTAGCGGATTCCAAATCCGACATCAGACCAGTGACAAGTGGAGTACCACAGGGTTCAGTCCTGGGTCCTCTCCTGTTTGGTATCTACTTCTCTGAAGTGCAGGCCAACACAGAAGGTCTTTGGCTAACAAAGTTTGCAGATGACTGCAAACTAGGAGCCATAATCGAAACTCATAATGAGGTAGACAAACTACAAAAGGGCCTCAATGAGACAGATACCTGGTGTCAAAGCCATAGCCTGAAGCTCAATGCCAAAAAGTGTATTGTCATCCCCTTTGGTAAACACTCTGTACCCATGAACTACCACATAGCTGGTAGTCTACTTAATGCTGAAAATGTGATAAGGGACCTTGGGACACAGGTGGACAGTAGTCTCTCCTTTGATAATCACATCGTCACAGTGGTCAGGAAATCCTTCTATGTGGCTCATCTCATCACAAAAGGATTCTCATCCAGAAAAAAAGAGGTCATTGTTCCCCTCTACTCATCACTCATTAGACCCATTATAGAGTACAACGCCCCTTTTGGTATGTATATCACAAGACATCTACAACAACTGGAAAGACTACAGAAATACCTCACAAAGAGGATTACTGGCATCAAACATATGCCCTATGCAGACCATCTCAAAAAACTACAGCTTTACTCCATCGCATATCGCCTACTCAGGGGCGATCTCTGCCTAACATACAAAGCTATGTCAAACCCAGAGCTGTTGGACATGCTCCACTTATAGAAATCCCAATCCCTCTGAGCTACACACTCTAGGGACCTTAACCTTGTCACCACAATAAACAGAACATGCTGGAGGGATAGATTCCTTTCCCAGAGACTTCCCATACTCTGGAACAGACTACCTATCTATGTCAAACAGAGCTTCTCATTAGCACTCTTCAAGAAAAATATTGATGATTGGATGGGAAATGGGAAATTCACCCCGGGGATCACTTCTGTGGCTCTGCTCAACAGGGGCACAGGAAAATAATTTTCTTGGGTCGCGAAAGCCAGGGTACATTTTTTGGCTAGGCTTGTATGGGCCCTAGGGCCGATAGCCTAGTACCTACCTATGAACCTATGAACCTATGACTGGCAATCAGGATATGTTTGTAAAAACAATTGCTATACTCCACAGGTCAGTTGGCTTACTGGTATGTTTATCTGACTATAGCTCAGATGGTGCTGGGTTCAAAATTTGGCAGTGGTGTCTTTATTTTCCCTAAAGTTACATCACTGTAGTGCATGACATATTTACACATGCATCAGCAATTCCATAGAGCTGGTTTGATGTAGTGGCATGTTGCTCTGACTGTAGTTCAGAAAGTTCTGGGTCCAATACTTGGCAGCTTTGATGTTACATGACTGCACTGCATGATATAGTTACAAAAGCAGTACTAATTCCCCAGAGTTGATGTGTTGTTCTGACTCTAGTGCACAGTGTCCTGGGTTTAAGACTTGGCGGTGGTGTCCCTTTTTTCCCTAATGTTATATGACTGCATTGCATGATATATTTACAAAAGCACTACTTATTCCATAGAGCTGGTTTGGTGAAGTGGTGCATTGCTCTGACTGTAGTGCACAGAGTTGTGGGTTAGATACTTTGCAGTGCTGTCTTTTTTTCCTTAATGTCAAATGACTGTAATGCATGATATATTTGCAAAAGCATTGCTAACTCCTAAAGCTGATTTGGCATAGTGGTGCATTGCTCTGGCTCAACTGCACAGGATCCTGGGTTCAAGACTTGCCAATGGTGGTCATTTTGTTGCTGGGCAGAACAGTGGCTGAATGAGCTAGAGTGATTAACACAGTTTCAAGCAGTTTTAAGTGAGTTTGCTTGGTTTTGCGTGACACTAAGCAATGCCAAGAGATGCTTAGGTTCCCTTAGCTTCACTTAGCGTTGCTTATCCCAGCTTAAACCCACACTATTTCTAAAAAAGAAAAGAAAAAAAGGGTGATAGGAAAGTAGTGAAATGGGGCAAGCAGGGAGAAAAACTTAAGGCAGCTAGGGATGTCCAGGTCTGGTGTAAGAAAGGACCATAGCTCTCCATTTCTTTTGCAGCAACAGCAATCAACCTGAGAGGTCATCTCTCAAGAGACTTCCTTTTTAAAACACATTTAATGCAACACAAATCATTTAGTCCTGGGAAAGCAAAAGCATTCAGTCTCAGCTGCCAATAAAGTTCAGTTCTTTTTCTTCAAGTAATATTTGCCATGGCCCACCATGAGGTGTCTTCTTCACTTGATCAATAATAAAATACTGAAAGTAGTGCCCAGGGTTAATCAATACGTGCTTAGCTAAAGCATTATTTTCATTTAATTTAGAAATGCTGTACTGGTGCTCATATATTCATTGTCTAAAATGTCTCTCAGTTTTGCCAATATAAAACCCCAGGCAGACTTGACACTTGGCAGCATAGACAACCCCAAAAGTTTCATAATTGAACTTTCCCTTGATTTTATAACTATTATTGTTCAAACAAAATGATTTTGTCATCGCTCCACCAATCGCCAGTCGCAATTTTGTAGAGCAAACAATCAAATGGTTGAGGAAATGCGAGGAGCCAACCAACAGAAGAGGGGGCATGTCCCATCAGTTGAACAACGAGATAGAGAAAGGAGGGTTACCAACAACTCCAGCAAGTGACCAATGAGCAGCATGATGGTGAGACAGTGACCAATCAACAACGAGGAGGGAGTGCCCTTACACCAGGAGCAATTGCTCTGTTTATTCAACACCAATGGAAACTTTGCCCACTTTGTTGGAAACGGAAAGGGTACAGCACGCGATGACGTCGACAACAGTAGTGAGACGCAAAATAAATATGGACTTAAAACAACAGGTTTTTCCAATATTTCTGTTACCCTTCCATACAGTGAGAAGGGGATCATTGGAACAGGAGGCACAGAGAGGATGGCAGAAGTGGAAAGAGACACCAGGGAAGCTACAAACGCACATGCTGAAGATGTGGGGCTATGGGCAGGAAACCTAGTATGAAACCTATCAGATTATGAACTGACACCTGCAGAGACTTCCTTACTAAATAAACATTTGAACTTTATACGCTCTAGTAACATCGACATTAGTGATCTATTGCTATGTTTATGCATATTTACATGAAATGTAGCTTTAAAACTACAATTTAGGAATGCTGAAAATGTAAATGGATTGAAATACAAAAGGAATAGCACTAATATATCTTGTTTACTGTTTAATGTGGAAACATTTTTGAAAGCATGTGAGAATGCAATCTATGACAATGTTATATTATGTCTATTATATTATATTATGTCTATGTTATAGTAATGTTAGAGATAGGAGGGGTAATAATCTGTCAGTTGTGGAGAGGCAGGCACGGCATAAGCTACAGAATAATGACAATATAGTTATACGTCCCTCTGATAAAGGGGGACCTGTTGTGCTTAATTCAGCATTTTTTTTAAAAAAATGATAGAGATGTTAACAGATTTAAAAGCGTATAAGAGTATATTTACGAATGTAGTAAATGATATGAGTGGACACATTGCTAATGTCCTTCATGAATGCATATGTATGGGGATGTTGGACAAGGAATTATTCCAATACTTTATGGTAGAAAAAACATTGATTCCACAAATGCATGGCCTCCCTAAAATACACAAGGATCCCAGATGCCCTAAGTTTAGATCTATTGTAGCAGGGGCAGGTTGGCTAACAGAGCCCATTTCCATTTACCTGGATGGTAAATTGAGAGATGTGCTTAATGATTTCCCTCAAGTCCTTAGAGACACAGAACACTTTTTGAGTGATCTGTATAGAGAGGTAGAGATGCCCGGACTAATGAGGATGGATTTGATAGTCACCTTGGATGAGGTTTCATTGTTTACAAGTATACCTAATGAACAAGGTATTGATATGGTGAGTTCAGTATTATTGAGACATGGTAAATTAACAGTACAACTAATAGATTTTCTATGTATGTTGTTGGAAATAGTTTTGGAGCACAATGTTTTCATGTTCAATGATGTATGCTATTGGCAAGTATCAGGTGTTGCCATGGGCACAAGTTGTACCAATGCATATGCACACTTGGTGATGGTGGACTGAGAGCAGTCACATCTGTTGATGGACCCTCACATCATCTTTAATAGATGATTTGTGAATGACCTTTTTTAGGTCAGAAGGGAGATGAGGAAAGTCTGAACCTATTACACCATAGTATGAATAACACGTGACTTTTTGAAGTTTACTATGAATCAATTGGATAGTAGTATAGACTTTTTGGATGTTACAGTCTTTAAAGTTGAGAAGGGATGGTGTACTAGGTTGCATAGAAAGCAGTGTTATTGTCCAGCATTCCTACACCATGATAGCATGCACAAGGAACATATTTTTCCTAACATTGTGAGAGGGCAGACAATGAGGCTATCTCACCTTTGTTGTCAGGATGAGGTATATCAAACAGAGTTGAGGAATTTGAGAGAAGGTTTTTTTGAGTAGATGGTATCCAGCTCAAGAGATTGATATGGCTTATATGCAAGTGCAGAAGGAGAGAAGAGGTAAGGCTAAACCTTATATTCAGAGAAAACAATAGTGCAGCAGCAGGGGGATGGGCAAAGAGATTTCTCCCAAGCCCCTTTGGTCCTGCCTTATACTAAATATGTGGATAAATTTACTAGAATTATACAGGACAATTGACATATTCTTTTAGTGGATGAAGAAACCACTAATATTGTGGGGAATAAATCATGTTTTATTTATAAGAACAAGCAAAATCTGAAACAACAGTTGTTACCCCAGGAAGAAAAGGCAGGAAATTAGTGTTCTGTATGGGACGTACAAGTGTGGGAATTGTGCATACTGTGCTTATGTGGATGAGTTCAGATTTTATAAACATCCAGTGACAGGCCGTTTTGTGGGGACTTAAGGTTAGGGCAGACTGTAACACATTTAACGTGATATATGCTGTACACTGCAAAATATGTTTCCAATTTTATGTTGGAAAGGTCAATCATCATCTTAGGGAAAGAATTAGGGATCATGTGTACTGTACCAGGAGAGATTCAGAATACAGTGCTCTAGCGAAACATACTTTATCAACAAATGGGGAACATACCTTTTTGTTTCAAGTTTTGCATGTTCAGGAGGCAAATAGCAGGATGGGTGATCTTATAAATCAGACAGAATCTGTGGAACTTCAATGGATTTTGAGTCTGGGTGCACATAGGGGGCTAGGCTTGAATGATTCTGTCCCTCTAAAACCAGCACTGAAATCTAGAAAGTTGAAATAAATATGTTTTATAATGTTTTTACATGGTCAGTATATGTATTTGTAGGTGCTATGTTTAGTATATTTAGATTGAATATTGCATTAACATTTAGTAATAATGTATTTTTATGCATTTGTATTTGAAGCTAAGGACAACTTTACATGTGATGAAAGGAAGGCTGATGTTTGTTTTGTCATTAGATCAAATTGGTTGTTTTAAATTTTATCATGTGTTTATATATATATATATATATATATATATATATATAGAGAGAGAGAGAGAGAGAGAGAGAGTGGTTGTTTGAATTTAAGTTGTCTGATGAAGCAATGTTGATCATTGCTAAAGCGCTCACCTATCTGTATTAAACGTTTTGGATTTTTACCTACGTGGACCAGCTGCATTTATTCCAGTTACCTTCAGCTTTGGATATATATATATATATATATATATATATATATATATATATATATATATATATATATATATATATATATATATATATATATATATATATATATATGTAGGACCCCGGAAGAGAAGCAGTAAATCTCTGTCCAATTAGCTTTGGAAAATTGTTGAAATTAAATTAACTGTTACACCATAAACATGGTACCCCATTGTTCCGAATGGAACTGGAGTCAGTAGGTCTGGGAGGGGTCATTGTTTAATAGCTTCTGTAAAGAAGAGGGGAAGTACTGTAATTGATTCATGCCTCCTTGGTACTGCCATAAACATTTAGATATGGATTGTGGCCATCTATGGTAAATTTCTGTCTCAGTTTCAAAGATGGATACTGTGAGAACCTAGAGTCAGGGGACCAGATGAGGTCATTCTGCCAGCCATCTTGGAAATTTTAGATATTACAAAGACAAATCTCTCAGCATTGAGTATTCTGTCTAGGGCCTGACAAGAAGAAGAAGCATTTACCACATCATCTGCCTTGCACTATTAAGTATGTAGAGAATAGTAATTCTATATTCAGTCAGGAAAACACAGTGAAGCTTAGTTTAGATATTGTTTTTCTTTATTTGTCTGGGTCTCTCCATCAATGCTATTTTCAATATTTCCTGTGAATTGAACCCTGTGGTTTGCTGTAAATATAAATTTAGTATTTTCATGCTCTTTTATTATTTATTATTAAATATATTTAAAACTTTTATTGTGACTGGTCCTTTCAGAAAGTATTTAACCTTTGTGAGTGCTTATATTTATTTGGTGACACTGTGTGGTTCACTCCTGAAGGACTAACTGTCTTGGTCAATTACTACAATTTGTATTACTATTAATATTACACAGTGTACTTGGACATCCTTTGTTAAGGGCTTTAGAACAACGGATTGTGATGTGTATGGCGGCAATGATAACTACCTTATACTCTGGGCAGAAGGGGGCACAGCAGATAAATCTATGCCAGCCTTTCCCAGGTGTGTGTGTGTGGGTGTGTGTATGAACAATCAGATCTCAAAATGTCTGTGTGTGTGTCAGCTGGAGCAGGGACATGAAAGCATTGGTTTAACAAAGAGGGTGCTGGATGACTTGGCTTGGACACTCCACTGAAGACTTAACCCTACAGCTGGGGCCCTGGATGGAGCCAGATATAAAGAAATGCAGACCGCGGACTGACTGAATTCTCTGTGTGCTCTTAAGGGAAATTGTACTTGGCACAGTGAGCTGCATCTGGAAATACTGAGTGTATCCATTTGTATTCCAAGTGAATGTCCCTCTCTTGTCTCAGTGGTGAGAATTTAGGCTCCTTGATTACTGGCCCAATGTGGGGATGTCACATATGTGGGGTCCCTATTCTGACACTGTGCAATGGTCATGTCAGCCATGATGTCTGCCAGTCAGAACTGTGCTGGCAGTATAATCTTTTCCCACTGTACTTTGGTCTGATATACCCTTTGGTATACCATGCAGTTCATGAGACCATTGTTCACTCTTCTGCATCATATGCTTCATGACCATATGTTCCTCATACTGACCACTGCTGCAGTAGCCTTAGCCATATGGGTTATATCCTGCCAAGGATATAACAGCTTACCAACTTCCAAAGTTTCAGGGCACCTACCTCATGCCAAGATGAGCTGACTAAAAGACAAGTCTGAGCTTGTACCCCTTCATAGCTTTACCGCCACCAAAGAGTATGCTCCTCTGAGGCTTTCAAAGATTGACTGTTGGCTTGCACTTTCCGTTGATGTGCAGATAAGTTCCCTTTGGAGAAAAAAATCTTCCATTTTCTTATATTTACTGATGTTTTTTTACGTTCCTCTTCAGGAAAGTTATTTTAAAGATAGAAGTGTTGTGTTTTAACAGACTGTTTCAAGACTGCAATGTACTTTTAAACGGAGCACTCATTTTTTTCTGCCAGTTTTAAAGTAGTGTAAACTAACTGATAACATATTTTCTGTGGAGAAATTGTGTTTAATTTTCCATTGTGGGACTGACATAGTGCTTGAAAGTGCTTTTTACAAATGTTTTTTTCTGTCAGTAACTTATTTGGACTGGTAGTTTTACTGGCATTTGCTGCTTGTCTTCTTAGGAAAGAGGCACCATTTTCAGCTTGACCATGGAAAAGATTGTCAGTCCCACGGCCAGTCCTTCTTCCAGCCAAAAAAAAAAGAAAAAGTTAAGCAAACAGCCCTTTCCACCACAGTAGATTAGTAATTTGCCTCAGCCACAGGTGGGTGACTCTGCTTTAGCCATTTGTTGTACTTCAGACCACTCATATTTTACCCTGAATCCCTCTTGTGTAGCATCCAGAGCAACTAGAGACCAAAGGTTAGCCACATCCTTTCTAGCTGCTGGAGTCCACTCAGTGGACAAGGGAGAAAGTACAGTTGTGTACACTTAACATAAATGTAGATGTTCGAGTGTATTCACTGTTGCAGTCATCACATTTGGGTTATCCCTGCCAGGGTAGCCCTCGGCGGACAAATACCAGAGGCTTAGTATTTCTCCATCATTTGCTGTCGCTTCAGGGCTGACGTCAGGTCATCAGTAGTATAAAGTAAGGCAGCCCTAACCTGTCAGGATTCCCCAAGTGGAAGCCAGGTTTTGGTGGAAGAACTCCACCAGTAGAAAGTAAATACCAATATGTCCCTTGTAAGGAAAGAGAAGAAATATGAGGGGGATGGAGGGAGGGAAACCAGGACTGCAATAGTGAATACACTTGAACATCTACATTTATGGTAAGTGTACACAACTGTATTATGTTCTTCATGTTTCACTGTTGCAGTCATCACATTTGGCTTGATTCCCAAAGCTGAGAAAATGGGTGGAGGCAGTCAAGGAAACTAAAGGCTGGCTAAGATGCCCTGCAAGACTGCAGAGGCAAACCCTGCCCTGAATTTGGAGAAGATAGGCAGGTGGTAATGTTTGATAAAGATGTGAACAGATGTCCAGGTGGCAGCCTCCAGGATGTCCCTGGTGGGGACTCCTCTGGGGAAAGCTACAGAGGTGGAGGCTGCTCTGGTGGAGTAAGTCCTGGCCCCCTTGGTGGGGGGAGGCTTTCCATGTTATTTGTAGCAGAAATGGATGCAGTGTGCTATCCATCTGGAAATGGTTTGTTTGGAGATGGCTTTGCCCTCTGCCCCTGCAGCAAAGCTAGCCAGCAATTGATCAGACTTTCTGAAGGATTTAATCCTGTCTAGATATAATCTGAGCTGTTTGTGCACATCTAGAGAGTGCAGGATCCTTTTCCCCTTGTTCTGTGGGTTAGGAAAAAAGGTGGGCAAATAAATGGATTGGTTGAGAGCCACACTGGACACCACCTTGGACATGAAGGATGGGTTAGTCCTGAGGGTGAAAGATGATGAAGGGTTCCACAGCCATGAGTGCTTGCAGGTCAGCGACCCTTCTGGCTAAAGTGATGGCCAGAAGGAAAGCTGTCTTCCAGGAGAGAAATTTTAGCTCTGATGAAGAGGCTGGTTCAAAGGGGGCAGGGTGAGTTTTCCAACACAAAGTTAAGGTCCCAAGCTGGGGTTGGTGCTCTTCTGGGTGATCTCAACTTGCTAGCTCCTCTTAGGAACTGCTTGATCAGAGGGTGTGAGAAAAGGGGCTGCTCAGTGGGAAAATGAGCAGAGATAGCAGAGGCATGAATTTTAATAGAGGAAAAATAGAGGCCACTGTGTAGCAGGTCAGCTAGTAATCCAGGATGAGAGGGTGGGAGGGTTGTACCGTATTGTCTCCCTTAGCCTGAATCCAGGTGCAGAACCTTTTCCATTTGTCAGCATAAGAATTTCTAGTGCTAGGGCATCTGGCTTCCTGTATACTATCTAGAACTTGTTTACTGAGGTTGGCACATTGATCGGGGGTTAGGGAATAAGCCAAGTTGCCAAATTGAGTGTCTGCAATTGGGGATGCATGAATTCTCCTTCCCTCTAGGTCAGGAGCTTTGGAATCTGAGGGAGATGCCATGGTGGCAGTGGGGACAGGCTGCACAGCAAGGGGTACCAGTGCTGGTGAGGCCAGTCTGGAGCTATAAGAATTGTCCTTGGTTTTTCCTCCTTTCTTTTGAGCAGTATCCTGGGGATGAGAGGTAGTGGAGGAAAGGCATAGACCGATAGACTGACCCAGGGGAAGGACAGGGCATCCACTTTCCAAGCCATGCAGTGATGCTCCCTGGTGCAGAACTTGCTGAACTGATGGTTGGTGTGGGATACAAAGAGGTTGACCTTTGGGGTGCCCCATTTCTGAGTTATTAGGGTGAAGGTTCTTCTGTTGAGCTGCCACTCGTGTGGGTCTAGAAGATTTCTGCTTAAGTGGTATTCCAGAGAGTTGAGAAAACCTGGTAGGAATTTTGCTAACAGGTGGAGTTGCATGGCAGAGGCTGTGTGCCAAAGGGTCATGGCCAGCCTACATAGAGTGTAGGAGTGAGTCCATCCATGCTTGTTGATATACCACATCACAGTGGTGTTGCCTGTTTTGATCAGGAGAGCCCCTGGGGAGAGAAGGGGCTTGAAAGCTATCAAGGTGTGCTGGACGGCTATCATCTCTTTTTGGTTGATGTGCAGATGGATTTTCTGTTGGCTCCATTGGCCCTGTATGCACCTGCCATCCAGGTGTGCACACCAGGAATAGTCTGATGCATTTGTGGTGAGGGTATGGGCAGCAGGGGGTGGTGACAATGGTAGTCCCTTGTTGTGGGAGCATGCTGTTGCCCACCAAAGAAAATCTTTTCTGAGGCAAGGTATTATAGGTATAAGAGTGTCCAGGTCTTGAGAGTGTTGACACCAAAGGCTTTTTAGGTACCACTTAAGTTTCTTCATATGCAGTCTGGCATATGGAATGAGTAGAATGCAAGATACCATGAACCCCAGAGCTTGCAGGATTTTCCTTGCAGATAGCTGGGGTCTGGTAGCTAGCTGAGAGAAGTAGGCTGTCAGGAAAGTTTGCTTTTCTGGTGTAAGGAATGCCATCTGGGATGCTATGTCCAGGTTTGCTCCCAGGAATATAATCCTTTGGGTGGGTACCTGTTTGGATTTCTTTTTGTTGATTGTATACCCTAGGGAGGTAGTAGGGGCTTTACAAAGGCCAGGTGCTTGAGCAGCTTTTCCTGGCTGCCTGGCTGAATTAGGCAGTAGTCTAAGTATGGGTAAATCTGGATATTCCTTTGTCTGCAAAAGGCAATGGCCGGAGCCAGACATTTTGTGAAAACTCTGGGAGCAGTAGATAAGCCAAAGGGAAGTGCAGAGAACTGAAAGTGCTGAGATTCTGCCCTGAAATGGAGATATTTCCTGCATAATTCCCTGATAGGAATGTGGAGGCTTCTTTTAGGTCTAGGGTGGCTAGCCAAATATCCTTGGAGAGCATGGGTAGCAGCTGCTGGAGGGTGAGCATTTTGAATTTTGGGATCACCAGGAAAGTATTTAGAATGGATAGATCGAGGATGGGGTGCCAGGTGCCCTCTTTTCTTGGTACCAGAAAACATCTGGAGTAGAAACCTTGGCCTTTCTGTTCTGCAGGAACGTGTTCTGCTGCCCTCATAGAGAACAGGGAAAGGACTTGCTTTTGTGCCTCTGCCCACTGGTTTGGAGATAGATCTGGGAACTCTTTTGGAGTTGGAAGGGTGTGGAAAGAAAATTTGTACCCCTGGGACACTATGTTGAAAACCCAGCGTTCATTGGTAATGGTGGTCCAGGTGCTTGTGTGAAAGGAGAGTTTTTCTCCTAGGGGTAAGTGAAGGTGGGCAGAGGGGGGTTGGGGGAGGAGATTCATTGTGAGTTCTTACCATAAGGGGGTGGCTTAGAACTCCCTGGTTTTGAAGTGGAGGTAGTCCACTGCTTACATCTCTGCATCCCCTGTGGCTGCTGTCTGGGGGGGGGGTCTGGTTCCCCGGGGTCTGGGCTGAACTGATGTGGTGAGAGCAGGAAAGGACCAGTGCTTGTAGGGACAATGCCTGCTGATCCTGGTGCAAGGGGGCATCCAATAATTTAGATTTAACATGGTCTGGCAAGGGCTGTTCCTTAAGTCATGCATGCCTTCTAAGGACAGAACCGGTAACTGCTGCCCTGCAAGAAGCTTCTAGGGCATCAAAACCACAGTGCAAGGTGTGTTTAGTTACTTGAATTGCAGAATGCATTAACTCTTGTAACTCTTTAGATTCTGCACAAGCAGGAAAGGAAGACATTTTTTGTTTGAGGAGTTCCAGGGTATGTTGCAGGAATTTTAGCATATGGAACTGACAATTTAGTGCTCTGATAGCAAGAGTAGCTGAGGTCTATACTTTTTTACCTCATCTGCCTAGTGTTCAGGAATCCCTATCTGAGAGGGTGGGATTCTTAGAAAAGGTTGTTTTAATTCCTTTAAGCCCTTGAGAAATTACCTCAGGGTCAGCAGTAGGATTTTTAAAAAGAAATTTGTGTGAGTCAGGGACTCTGTAATAGCTGTATGGTTTTCTGGGTGCAGGAGGGAGGGTGTCAGGAGTCAAACCTGGATTCCAGGAAAACATCCTCCACAACATCCAGGACTGGGGGCATGGCCAGGGTTCTGTGCTGTGGAAGATCTAAGAATTCCCTGAGTCTCTAATTAGACTGAGGATAGTCCTGACTTTCCCATTGGAAATGCTCCCTTAAGGTATGAAGGGTTTCCCCAAAGGAAAAATCCTCTGGGGGAGAGGCTGAAAGAATGGAATCCTCTGCATCTGGACCCTCATAAGCAGAGAGGGGATGCATGTCTTCATATTCAGATGCATCAGAGTCATCATACTCCTGTTCAGGCAAACCTACAGGGGACAGATCTCTTTTTCCTTTGGAAGGGGTAGCTTGGCTTCCCCTGATCAGCATGATAAGGTCTTCTACCATTTTAAGCATTTGAGACTGAAGCAAGGAAGCAGGTGCCTGAGATTGGGTCATTGATTTCTTTGGTGTGTTTCTTACCCTGGGCCTAAGAAACTCGGTCATTTCCGAAAGAACAGTAGTCGCGAAAAAAGACGTCGGTTTGTGTCAAGAATCGGTAGTGCAAAGGATTTCCTCATAAGCCAGTGCCTGCTCAGTGGCTCCAGACCCACCCAAGGTAGAGACGACCGCAGGATCCTTAGTCGAAGAAGAGTTTTGCAGCATACCAGACTCCAAAAAGGTCTCGGTAGCGGTCTGCAAATCTAAAGAAGTGGGCATCAGGGGCTGTGAAAGCGCCTCACTGAGGACCGGAGAACTGACGACTAGCTTAACGGGAGTGTCATCGGTAGGTTTGGACCTGTGCAGTCTGTCTCTGTCTTTATCTTTACACTTTTTCAGAAGATCTGCTGTCAGATGGCTTACCAAAGCCATATCAGAGTTCAAGGACTGTAAGCGAAAATACCTAGTTACAATAAGGTCCCGACAATGGATAGTTCTGGCGTTGAACAAAGCACAGACACATGACAGTGGGGGACGTTGTGGTCTGGGCCTAAGCAAGTGATGCAGTAAGAATGAAAGTCTTGGTGTGGTATTTGCTTTCCACAGGCGAGACAATTGTTAACTTTTCCTGACATCGGTTAGTGCAAGAATAAAGGATCCCCAACGGGATACTTAGCTTTAGAAGACTTCACCTTCAATTCGGTAGATGAAACTTAGGTAGCAGCAGACCGCCACTCGTGCAAACTGCTTCTGCTTTGGGATCCATGGCAAGAAAGACTGGTGTAATGGGGTCAGCTGCCTTACTTTATACTACTGATGACCTGACATCAGTCCTGAAGCGACAGCAACTGACGCAGAAATACTAAGCCTCTGGTATTTGGGCCGGCCGAGGGCTAGCCTGGCAGGGATAACCCAAATGTGATGACTGCAACAGTGGAACACGAAGAACATCCACACTTGTCAGTCCTGGAAGAGATAACAGAAGGTGTCCCTGTTGTGTCAGAATGCTATGCCCATCCCTGGGAAAGCAGCAGCTGCCATTAGTAACTCAGTTGGCTGCATTTTACCTGTCAAAAAGAAATAGAAAAACAAACATGCATCTACTCCTCCTCAAATTTATTTAAATAGGAGATTATTGGGACTACCTCAGGGTTTAATTTAAACTATTGATCTTTCTTCTAGAGTAGTTTCTGGTGAAAGAAAGAGGGATGCTTCTTCCTGAAGAGATTCGAGATTCTGAATTTGAATAGGGCAATGCAGGGACTGATTCAGGATTTTGTCCTCAGATTTCTGATTCAGACTCGGAGGAAAGGTCAGTTTATAATTCTTCTTATGGGGATTCTCTTTCTCTAGGACAATTGCTAGAATGTCCAAGTGTTTTCAGTGGAAAGCACTGAGGTTTCTCAGTCCCTCAGAAAATACTGAGCTGCTACAGAAGGATTTTCCAGAACCTAGGGCCATTCCTCTTGTCTTGACTGCTTTAGAGGATGTCTGTTTTACTGCCTGCAATTTTCCTAATAGTCTGCTAAGTTGTAGACACTTGTGAAAGCAGCTAGAAAAATTAGTTTTGTTATTTTTGATCTTGTGCAGTCTCCTGAATAATATATCTTATAAGGACTAATAATAATATCTTATCGTAATATCAGCTGCAAAGAGAGGTAGACTGAACAGGACAAGAGTCAGTAGAAACCAGACACATTACTTATCACTGCAGCCTGTGCTCTCCTGAAATTTAATCTGTCTACATAAATCAGTTACATCACTTATCATGCCATCCTGCACTATCCTATAACTTAATCTGTCTTCATATACTTTTTCAGTTAATGCCTCCTACTGATTGTACAAGTGGTATCAGCAATACCGTCTCTCCAAGGGGGATCATCAGTTGTAATTATGAAATGTGTAGCAGTTTTCACAGCTTCATCGATAACAGTTGTAACATCTATGGCATTCATGAACAGAAATTATAAGATATAAAACAATTTATTATCAAGGAATAGCATATGGATGAAGATATGTGAAACAAAAATGCTTTGTTACATCTGAGTTCTCTTAATACTTGTCAAGATACACAGGGATTGATGGGACCTTCTAGTACAGAAATTAAAAGATTAAATAAACAGCAAAAAAGCAAAGAACTAGATCTAATAGATTTTTTTAGAATTTATCCAACCCGTCCAAAAGTAAACTGTTTATTTTTCCTACAAAAATCCAGATGTTGTCGACATTTTACTGCACATGTAAGGCATATGTGTGCATTGAAGCAATGCATTTAAAATAATTTCTCAATATAGTGATCATATATGGATTATTCATGGACAAGAGCCCAGGGCATCTGGATGCAGTATGAGAATGTTTCTAAAGAAAAAAGTTTAGATAAGCTATGTGGCATTTAAAAAAAAAACATTTATATAACCAGTTGCTAAGAAAGGAAGACTTAAAAAAAAAAGACACCCATTAATGAAAATTACTCAAACTGTGTCATGAAGAGCAATGTACAAGATACTAGTTTATTAAAAAACAAGATATTTGGAATGCCTAATGTACATTTTAGACTCTTTTTTCTGTTAAAGCAAGGTCCATTCTGCTTGAGTTAGTGGCAGCTCAGCTGGGTGTAAAAGATCCCATGATACCTGTAGAAAAGAATGGGGACATTTCTCTGGCCCTGGCCAAACTTCCCCTAGGAGTATAAATGCTGCCTTGGTCTCCCCTGAAAAAAGCTACTAGCTTAGTGAATTAACCTGATCAGCAAAAGGATAAGTAAAATAAAAAATAAGTAAATAAATATCCCCCCTGTCCCACTGCTTTTCCATTAAGAATAACATGTTCTCATCTTACAAACTGGTTATTCCTGTGGGGCTCCTTCACGTTTCATTCATTATATTCTTGGCCTTCTCTTTTCTTTTCTTTACTTTCCTCTTCTCTTCCCAAGCTGTTAGCAAGATGGGCAATCCATGTACAGAGAGATGGGAACAACATGCCCTTAGCTATCATTTTCAAGATACAGCTTTCAAAGCATAATATTAGCATAAATAGTTGAAATGACCACTTTTGCGTCCTAGTAAATACTGGTGACCATTGGTAGAATAGCCTTATCACTTTTTGCATTTTTGCCTGGCTCCTAACATCTAGCGGTATGTTATTTATATTTAGAGAATGGGCAAACTGTACATCAGCACCTTGACTGGGGAATGAAAGTTCTTAGCAAGGTATTAATGCACAAGTAATGCCTACTGAAAAACGAGTCCACCACTTTACAGCAACATATGAAGCTGCCGTGGAGCTCGGACTGAAAAAAACTTAATGGCCGCCATTATTTTACATTCGCTAAGCAGCGCTTCTGCTGTTTAGTGAGTGTAAAATATATGTTAAAGAAAAGAAAACTAAAAAACAAAAGTGTGTGTGCATTTATGTCTGTGTGTGTGCATATATGCATGCATACGAATGAAAGCAGGATCAATCAAACCATTAGTTTACACTTGCTAAGCAGCGCTGTTTTGCTGTTTAGTGAGTATAAAAACTAAGTATAACAGAAAAAGTGCATGTGTGTGTGTGTGTGTGTGTGTGTGTGTGTGTGTGTGTGTGTGTGTGTGTGTGTGTGTGCGTGTGTGCATGTGTGCGTGTGTGTGTGTGTGTGTGTGTGTGTGTGTGTGTGTGTGTGTGTGTGTGTGTGTGTGTGTGTGTGTGTGTATGTTTCTGTTTGTGTGTTTGTTTCTATGTGTGTGTGTGAATGTGCACTTGCATGCATGAAAGCAAGGTTTGTGAGAGTGAGAGAGACAGTGAAGAGTGACAGCGATCGAGCAACAACAGCAATAGGAAGATTTACATACATCTCACCTCTTAGATCAAGTTAACTGGATAAAACCTAAAATAAAGAGGGAACAAAAGCTCAAAACAAGAACATATTCCTCTTAAAAAAATCACAAAGTTCCTTCAGTAATAGGACTTGTGTTAGCATGTATCTTTCTGAAGTGCGAGTGTGTGTGTGTGTGTGTGTGTGTGTGTGTGTGTGTGTGTGTGTGTGTGTGTGTGTGTGTGTGCGTGTGTGTGAGAGAGAGAAAGGGGGAGAGATGGTGAGATAATGGACATTGTCAGCAGCAGCAAAGAGGTTTGCGTACCTCTCAACCTTTTAGCTCAAGAAATCTGGATAAATCCTGAAATAAAGGGGGAACAAAGGCTCATAAATAGGAATACATTTTAAATGTCATACCTATAAAAATTACAAAGTAAGTTAAATAACAGGATTTGTGTTAACATGAATTTTCTGAAGGAAATAAAGTCTCAGAATCAAATGTATGTCATTATTTAGTGACGTCAATCCCCAATGACTGGCAAGAAGCCACACATTTACCTGTAAG
Source organism: Protopterus annectens (assembly GCF_019279795.1). Classification (NCBI taxonomy): domain Eukaryota; kingdom Metazoa; phylum Chordata; order Ceratodontiformes; family Protopteridae; genus Protopterus; species Protopterus annectens. The sequence continues at coordinate 519,605,721 of NC_056731.1, forward strand.
GGACCAAAAAATAAAACAAATATCTAGATACATTTTTTTAAAAATAACATATTTTAGATGTAAAATGCTTCCTCTAACAACATTTGCATATACTACAGCAAATTTGACACATTACGCAGAGGAACTATTTTACATGAAAAATATATAAAAAAATAATATAGTAATAAAAATATATATATAAATAAGTAAGTAAAACATAACAATTTTACAGAGAGCCCATTCACTAAGTGCAATAATGCCTTCCAGAGTGTGTGTTAATGTGTAATTAACACCCATCCGGGAGTGTACAGGCCCAATGCAAGTACACCCCTGGGCAAGCTTTAATTACACATTAACACACACACCCTGTCAGGCATTATTGCTTGCATATTTTGGCTTTATCCCTCTGATCTTCTAACAAGACAAATAAGACATCTAAACTGATTTCTGGCTGCCACATCATGGATTTTGTATTTTCACTTTTCATAAAAATGCTATCAGGTACAGGAAATGAGAAAGAAAATTAGCAGAGTCAAGTACTGAAGTGTTCACTTTTAGGAATATATGTTAAATAATACAGTGTACCATTTTAAAGTGGAGGCCATAGAGAAATCTAACTGTACAGCTTAATAGAAGCAAATTACTTATAAACTTTTTAACAAGTTGGCACTGGACTGTATTCGTCTCACTACCTGTCTTCCAGATTTAAAGATAAGTCCAGGACAGAATGTGGTACCATCTAACAAACCCTACAAAAACACATAGTAAATATTGATGAAATCCTTGTTTGATAACCAACATTGAAGAGATTGTGATCATCATGCTTGCATAACTGGAAATGTTACAGAATGCTTTAATTTACATCACTGAAAGCAATGGACAAAACATACATTTTCTTGCTGGGCACACACACAAACACACTTACAAACCCTCACTCATACCACACACACACACACACACACACACACACACACACACACACACACACACACACACACACACACACACACACACACACACCACTATGTATGTACTCATGCAAAGATACATACAGGCTGTTACTGATAAGTGAATACCTGCACAGGTAACATTCCTATGCCAGTTTAGTGTTTCCATATTTATAGTGGCATATGTAAAATTAAAGTAGACTATAATGGTAAATGAATCATTATTTTTATATTATTATTATTATTATTATTATTATTATTATTATTATTATTATTATTTAAGCATAAATATAGATACAAATTGCCAATATAGCTGAACAGAATAAACACAGAATGCACCCACATATGTTAAGAATAAACAATGGGGAACAGTTCAAGCATGATTAATATTCAAACAGGGTAGCATATGTACAGCAGACTTTTACATCCCAAATGTGCTGCCTTCCACAATGCCATGAATCCAGTTGTGACTAACACACTACACATCAAGGTTGCCCTGGAGGGTGGGAATCTGGCAACAATAAGCTTCCTCTCCTTGCGATATTAATGCAGTTTTTCTCACTACCTGTCTTCCAGAGGATATAAAGGCTTTACTTAATCAGGATCACACACACACTAGGGATTGCACTGGTGGATTTTTTTGCAGAGGACATAGGAACAAGACAGCACAATTATTCTAACCACATTGACAACATTGTACATAGGTCTGCAGGTTAGGACTAGACAGGTGATTTGAGCAACCATATTTATATAGAAGCCATGCAGTTTATGAAGTATCATAGCTAAGTTTGCCTCCTGAATGATAGGAGCCATACTACTAATTCCAGAGGTAGCTTTATGTGAACCAATCTAATCATCAAGACTTAAAAGAGGCTACGATGTTATGTCATTTAACATTCAAAGGGAGTTTGTTCCCAAGGTAGAAAATCCTTTTAGTTAACAAACCTAATCCTCTAAAAAGTCCCACTAATGTTAGAAAGTGAGCTGATAATTTTGGAGTGAGTGCTCCTAACATTACCAGTGTTTCTGAGGTATGGAAGAGCTAGTAAAGCATGGTCTTTAATAGACCAAGACAAGATAGAGATCTCCAATCCAGATGGAAAAAAAGGTGAAATAATTTGTAATCTATCTGGGTGGATAACAGAGTCAAGCACTTTAACTCTACTGGTTTAGAAACAACCTGGAATATGTGTTTAGAAAGATACAAAACAATTAGACTATTATGTTCAATGATCAGTCTAGTAATGAAGGACTATAACAGATGAATACATTTTGGTTTCTTGAGGATATGCCTTTGAAAATTAACTGTGCAAAGAAAAAAAGTATTTCCTTACTGTAACTATTTGATGATCAACAAACAGTTCGTTTTTTAATGCGACAGTTATCCCACTCCACAACGGGCAGGCCACAACAGACCCTGGGAACTACTGCCCCATTAGCCTGACGAGCCTCGTCTGCAAGACCATGTAACGTATCATCATGGAACTCATAAACAAAGACATTGGGGATCTCCAAACTCTGGACCCCACTCAGTTTGGGTTTGTAAAAGGCAGATCATGTCTCCTAAACCTGATAGACTACTTTGAAGTAGTCACCAAAGCGATAGATGAGGGTAAGGTGGTTCACACAGCCTATCTAGATCTCGCCAAGGCATTCAACACCATCCCCCACTCTGGAATTATAGATAAACTCACTAAACTAGGTATAAAACCCTATGTCACAAGATGGGTTGCCAACTGGCTTACTGAAAGAACCCACAATGTGAAAGTAGCAGACTTCAAATCAGACTTCAGACCAGTGACAAGTGGAGTACCACAGGGTTCAGTCCTGGGTCCTCTCCTGTTTGGTATCTACTTCTCTGAAGTGCAGGCTAACACAGAAGGTCTTTGGCTAACTAAATTTGCAGATGACTGCAAACTAGGAGCCATAATCGAAACTCCTAACGATGTGGACATTCTACAAAAGGGCCTCACTGAGACAGATGCCTGGTGTCAAAGACATGGTCTCAAGCTCAATGCCAAAATGTGCATTGTCATCCCCTTTGGTAAAAACTCTGTACCCATAAACTACCAAGGGGTGGTAGTCTACTTAACACCGAAAGTGTGATAAGAGACCTTGGGACACAGGTGGACAGTAGTCTCTCCTTTGATAATCACATTGCCACAGTGGTCAGGAAATCCTTCTACGTGGCACACCTCATCACAAAAGGTTTCTCATCCAGAAAAAAAGACGTCATTGTTTCCCCTCTACTCATCACTTATTAGACCCATTATAGAGTACAACACCCCTTTTGGTATGTACCTCACAAGACATCTACAACAACTGGAAAGGCCACAAAAATACCTCACAAAGAGGATTACTGGCCTCAAACAGATGCCTTATGCAGACCAACTCAAAAAACTCCAGCTTTACTCTGTCACATATTGCCTACTCAGAGGTGATCTCTGCCTAACATACAAAGCTATGTCAAACCCAGAACTGTTGGACATGCTGCACTTAAAGAAATCCCAATCTCTCTGAGCTACATGCTCTAGGGACCTAAACCTTGTCACCACAATAAACAGAACATGCTGGAGGGATAGATTCCTGTCCCAGAGACTTCCCATACTCTGGAACAGACTACCTATCTATGTCAAACAGAGCTCCTCATTAGCACTCTTCAAGAAAAATCTTGATGATTGGATAGGTAATAGGAAATTCACCCCGGGGATCACTTCTGTGGTTCTGCTTGACAGGGACACAGGAAAATAATTTTCTTGGGTGACGAAAGCCAGGGTACCTTTTTGGCTAGGCTTGTATAGGCCCTAGGGCCAATAGCCTAGTACCTACCTATGAACCTATGAACCTATGAATGTGCCTTGATCTCCAAATGACTCTTTATCCACCACAAACAATGTTCTATTTATGTGACTATCAGTGGGAAAGATGTTTTTACAAAATGTGAGTACAATGCATTCTTTGCATTAGGTCCAAGGCCATGGTTACATCACCAGGTACTGCTTCTATCTGGTCCTTTTGGGAGAATATGAGTCTGGGTGGGGTAATCAATAATGGCACTCAGTTTTCAGTCATCACTTAGTCAACCACAAACCTTGCATGTATGTCTTTACATCAGAGAAGTGGATACTTAAAGAAAAAAGGACCAAGTAAAGAACACTGAAAGGCAGCTCTAGTAAGTAATGTATTCAACAAGAGTAAACCTACACCTCTCTGTCTGTCCCTCTCTCACTCTGTGTACAGTCAAAGAGACAATTGCAATCCATCAAGTGATGTACGAGTTAATATTTATGCTGCTGAATTTAACAACAATGGTTGTATAAGAATCATACTGAATGCCTTAGCAAGGTTGAAATAAGCAGCACGGACAGAATGACCCTGTCAGTATCATCAATCACACTCACAGAAAGCAGATAAATTAAGTAAACAAGATCTACTCTTCACAGAACTATAGTGACTTGCATCTGATTTTGTAAGTTACTGGTTTCACTCTCAATAAGACTATTCCATGATTTTACTTATAACACTAGTAAGACTAAGGGAATAGTCATTTCCAAGTCAGTTACAGCACTAACCTTATCTGGAGGCACCAAAACTGCTGTTCTTCAGAGCTCAGATAAATATGTGGTGAGCAGCTTCTGCTAACAAGACAACTACATTGCCTATTCCCATGGAGGTGTTATTTTTTTTAGTTTTGATAATAGCTTTGCATATTTGGTCCATAGTGATACTGCTAACAGCAGTGTTAAATGATTCTGGGAAGAAGACATTTTGATGTGAAGAAGGGAAAGTGTGAGCTAACTGTCATCCAGGACATCTGCTATAACTTTGGTATCAGAAGAGGTGCTGCCATTCGCTTAATGTTTGTTGCCTTAGGTATTTCATCTAGAAGACTGGTCCTTTGCTGATTCTTTATATCAACCCTTGTGCTCAAATGACTAGAATATTCAGTAATAATTTTAAATTGGTAGTCTGATTAAGATGACCGCCACCAGTACTGTTAGCCAACAGGGTGCTGGCAGAAATTGGGCTACTGTTGGCTGAAGGAAAAAAGGAGGGGGAAGGCATGCCCGAAGGCAGGAAGAGAGGAGGAAGGTTAGGAGTGTAGTACTGAGGGTAGGAACTTTGAATGTTGGCAGTATGACTGGTATAGGGAAAGAGCTAGCTGATATGATGTAGAGAAGGTAGGTTGATATATTGTGCATGCAAGAGACCAGATGGAAGGGAAGTAAGGCCAGGTGTATAGGAGGCAGATTCAAATTGTTCTATCATGGTGTGGATGGCAGGATAAATGGGGTAGGGGTTATCCTAAAGGAACAGTATGCCAAGAGTGTTTTGGAGGTGAAGAGAGTGTCTGATAGAGTGATGTTTATGAAGCTTGAAATTGATGGTGTAATGATGAATGTTGTTAGTGCATATGCTCCACAAATTGGGTGTGCGATGGATGAGAAAGAAAAGTTTTGGAGTGAGTTGGATGAAGTGGTGGTGAGTGTACCCAAGGGTGAGAGACTAGTGATTGGAGTGGACCTCAATGGGCATGTTGATGAAGTGAACAGAGGGGATGAGGAACTGATGGGTAGGTATGGTGTTAAGGAGAGGAATGCAGAAGGTCAGATGATTGTGGATTTTGCGAAAAGGATGGACATGGCTTTGGTGAATACATACTTTAAGAAGAGGGAGGAGCATAGGGTGATGTACAAAAGTGGAGGAAGATGCACACAGGTGGATTATATCCTATGTAGGAGGGCCAGTCTGAAGGAGATTGGAGACTGTAAAGTGGTGACAGGGGAAAGTGTAGTTAAGCAGCATAGAATGGTGGTCTGTAGGATGATGTTGGTGATCAAGAAGAGGAGGAGGAGTGTGAAAGCAGTGCCAAGGATTAAATGGTGGAAGTTAAAAAAGGGTGATTGTGAGGTGGAGTTCAGGGAAGAGTTAAGACAGGCACTGGGAGGAAGTAAAGAGTTACCAAATAGCTGGGTAACTACAGCAGAGCTAGTAAGGGAGACTGCTAGAAAGGTGCTTGGTGTGACATCTGGACAGAGGAAGGAGGACAAGGAGACCTGGTGGTGGAATGAGGAAGTACAGGAGAGTATACAGAGAAAGAGGCTGGCGAAGAAGAAGTGGGATTGTCAAAGAGATGAAGAAAGTAGACATGAGTATAAGGAGATGAGAAGCATGGCAAAGAGAGAGGTGGCGAAGGCTAAGGATAAGACATATGGAGAGTTGTATGAGAGATTGGACACTAAAGAGGGTGAAAAGGACCTGTACCAATTGGCTAGACAGAGGGACAAAGCTGGGAAAGATGTGCAGCAGGTAAGGGTGATAAAGGATAGTGAGGGAAACATACTCACAAGTGAGGAGAGTGTGTTGAGTAGATGGAAAGAGTACTTTGAAGGGCTGATGAATGAAGAGAATGAGAGAGAAAGAAGGTTGGATGATGTAGGGATAGTGAATCAGGAAGTGAAACAGATTAGCAAGGAGGAAGTAAAGGCAGCTATGAAGAGGATGAAGAATGGAAAGGCTGTTGGCCCAGATGACATACCAGTGGAAGCATGGAGGTGCTTAGGTGAAATGGCAGTGGAATTTTTAACCAGATTGTTTAAAGAAATTTTGGAAAGTCAAAGGATGCCTGAGGAGTGGAGAAAAAGTGTTTTGGTACCTATCTTTAAGAATAAGGGTGATGTGCAGAGCTGCAGTAACTACAGAGGGATAAAACTGATCATTCACAGCTTGAAGTTATGGGAAAGAGTAGTGGAAGCTAGGTTAAGAAGGGAGGTGATGATTAGTGATCAGCAGTATCGTTTCATGCCAGGAAAGAACACTACAGATGCAATATTTGTTCTGAGAGTGTTGTTGGAGAAATACAGAGAAGGTCAGAAGGAGTTGCATTGTGTCTTTGTGGACTTAGAGAAAGCATATTACAGGGTGCCTAGAGAGGAGTTGTGGTATTGTATGAGGCAGTCGGGAGTGGCAAAGAAGTATGTAAAAGTGGTACAGGATACGTATGAGGGTAGTGTGACATTGGTGAGGACTGCGGTGGGAGTGACAGATACATTTAAGGTGCAGGTGGGATTACATCAAGGATCAGCTCTGAGCCCCTTCTTATTTGCAGTGGTGATGGACAGGTTGACAGATGAGACCAGACATGCGGCCCCGTGGACTATGATGTTTGCAGATGACATTGTGATATGTAGTGAGAGTAGGGACCAGGTTGAGGAGACCCTGGAGAGGTGGAGATATGCCTTAGAGAGGAGAGGAATGAAGGTCAGCAGGGCTAAAACAGAATATATGTGTGTAAATGTGAGGGAGGGTAGAGGAATGGCGAGGATGCCGGAAGTAGAGTTGGTAAAGGTGGATGAGTTTAAGTACTTGGGATCAACAGTTCAGAGTAATGGTAAGAGAGGTGAAGAAGAGAGTACAGGCAGGGTGAAATCGGCGGAGAAGAGTGTCAGGAGTGATTTATGACAGACGGGTACCAGTAAGAGTGAAAGGTAAGGTCTACAAGAGGGTAGTGAGACCAACTATGTTAAATGGGTTGGAGATGGTGGCATTGACGAAAAGGCAGGAGTCAGAGCTGAATGTGGCAGAGTTAAATATGTTAAGATTTGCACTGGGTGTGACTAGGATGGACAGGATTAGGAATCAGTATATTAGAGGGTCAGCTCAGGTTGGACAGTTTGGAGACAAAGCAATTGAGGCGAGAATGCGTTGGTTTGGACATGTGCTGAGGAGGGATGCTGGGTATATTGGGAAAAGGATGCTAAGGATGGAGCTGTCAGGTAAGAGGGAAAGAGGAAGGCCTAAGATAAGGTTTATGGATGTGGTGAGAGAGGACATGCAGGCAGTTGGTGTGAAAGAGCATGATGCAGAAAATAGGAAGAAATGGAAACAGAAGATCCGCTGTGGCGACCCCTAATGTGAACAGTCGAAAGATGATGAGTCTGATTAAGATGAACTGCAGGGATTGTTGTTTAGACAAGTGGATTTCACAGAGAGATGAAGTTCAAAATGAAGAAACCATAGGAAAGGCTGACTATTAGTTTTAGTTCTTTTCAGTTGGGAAGGCATCCTGTACTTTCTCTAAGTTTCTACAGTCTCAGAGGCAGTATATTTATAGTTTGTGTGGTGTGAGGGCATAGTCTCCACATCATAGAAAGCAGGGAGGGGAACACTTTTACCTACTCCCCTACTCCTTTTACCTTGAGTAATAAAATGTGTGTTTGGTAAGGGTCTAAGAGTTCCACAGAGCAGTTTTATGTAACTCGGAATTTTAAGACGAAAGTGAAGGTGGGAATTGCTATAGTAAAATTTTACAATTTGTCACTAACTTGTCATCTGGCCAGAATGTCAACAGACTGTCTAATGGACAGTGAGTAAAACAGATATAACAGAATGTTAGTTCATAAGCAATTTTCTGGGAACTGTTTAAATGAAGCAGCAATGTGTTTATAAATGCATCAATGTGCTTACACAGTATCAGAAACAATTACACTGAGCTCCTTCTGTCTTGTATTAACCAAATACAAAGCTTGGCGTAGTAGTATCTATTCAGGCGGCAGAAAATCGTTGCGTTAGGCGATCAATAATGCCCATCAGGGTGTGTGTTACTGTGTAAATAACACCCACCTAGGGGTGTTATGAGGCCCAACATCATAAGTGGAAGGCTTCTACATCCCTGGAAGGGTATTATTTACACAATAATACACATCCTAGAGTGCATTATTGTGCTTAGAAAATGGGCTGTCTGTAAAATTGTTTTGTTTTACTTATTTATTTTTTTTATTACTACATTATTTTTTATATATTTTTGATTTAAAATAGTTACTCTGCCTAATGTTTCAAATTTGCTGTAGTATATGTAAATGGTGTTGGAGGAAGGATTTTATATACAAAATAGAACATTTTCAAAAAATGTCAGGTATTTACTTCATTTTTTTGGTCCCTTACTCCTAAAACGTGTGGTTTGTTGCCAGTCATTGGGGATTGAAGTCACTAAATAATGACATACATTTACGTTTCAGACTTTATTTCCTTCAGAAAATTCATGCTAACATAAATCGTGTTATTCAAGCAACTTTGTAATTTTATGAACAATATTTAAAATTTGTCCCTATGTTTGAGCATTTGCTCCCCTTTAGGCTTTATCCACTGCTCAGTTGATCTCAGTCTTCACACACAAACATACACTGTTATTTAAGCAACTTTGAAATTTTATAAGAGCAATATCTGTTCCTATTTTTGAGCCTATGTTACCCCTTTATTTTAGGCTTTATCGAGATTTCTTGAGCTAAGAGATTGAGAGATATGCAAATCTCTTAACTGTTGTTGCTGCCACTGCTCAGTCACTCTCACTTCACACACACACACACACACACACACACACACACACACACACACACACACACACACACACACACACACACACACACACACACTCTGCCATGCATACAAGCATGCATACACTCGCACACTCAGACAGAAACATAAAGAAACCTAAACACACATGCACACACAAACATACACGCACACGTGCACATGCATACATACACACACACACACACACACACACACACACACACACACACACACACACACTCTTTTCTTTCTTTCTTATGTTTCTTTTACTTTTACACTCACTAAACAGCAAAAGCACTGCTTAGCGAGTATAAAATAATGGCTCAATCTATCTCACTCTCACTCTCACTTTCATGTAGCAAGAATAAAATAATGGCTGCCATTAGATTACTTTCAGTTCTAGCTTCACAGCAGCTTAATATGCTGCCGTGAAGCAGTGGAGTCATTTTTCAATGGGTATTACCTCTATGTTAACACCCCCCAGGGGAACGTTTATTTTCCAGCATTCTCTAAGGTGTTTTACTACAGTCTGGGAGCATGTGTTAATTAAGCTTGCATCATTGTTTCATTACCTGTGATGGTTGTGTTTAGAAAGGACTTCTAGCAGTGGTGCTGTTACCATAGAGTGAACACATTTTAGTTAATAGGATGCAAGTGCATGTTCAGAGCATGGTAACTATTCAGGCTGCTGCAGCTTTTAACGTTTTATTTTGAGTAAATGATTGTCAGCTGCAAACTGCTGTTGCTTAAGCTGCTGTTCGGGTGTATCTTATCTGGTGTGATATCTGTACCAATTGTGAGACTGATGCATGTGCAAGCGTGAGAGAGTTCCCTCCCCCCCTTACAGCCAATGGGCTATGTAGTTGCTCCATGATGACAAAAAGACTGTGAAGACAGAAGTCAATGACAAATATAAATTGTACAAGTCTGATCAAGCTTCTACTTTGTAGATTTATTTTAGAATTTCTAGTGTTTAAATATTTCTGTAGCATTAAGTGAAATTGTTATCAGTAGTGGGTTGCAAGTAAATTACTGAAAGATGCAATATAAATTAGACAGAAATTATTTGTTTAAAATAGACTAAGGATGACAGTTAGACAGTTGGTATAATGGTCAAGGTGCTTGCCTTACAGACAGAAGGTACAGTGTTTGCCTCTCACATGAGATAATTGGTTAGGCTTAAAATAGCTCACGAGGGCAGCTTGCCTAATACTAATCTATGAGCCTATATGTGTAATACAATTTGAAAAAATAATTATTTAAATAGTGATGAAAATATCTATTTGTATAAGTTATTACTAAAATTTCTGCTGAAGTTAAGAGCCTAAGGAGTCTTGTTGTTGTTGTTTTTTTTTTAATCTTCAGTGCTTCTCAGACTAATCTCTGCTTCCTCCCTCATGGGATGAAAGTGTCTAGAGAAAAGAAATTAAGTTACCGTGGGTATCACCCCCTGCCTGAGACCATCACTGGTTGTCCAGAATGGAGATACAGAGATGAGCAGAATCAGCAGTGTTACAAATAATGGCTGGAGTACTAAAGTCTTTTCTGTAAGCACCTCCTCCTCCCCAACATGCTGGCACTGTCACACCTTAGGCTAGAAGGACAATGAAGCACAGTCTGGGAGGCTTTCTCTCTTAGCCTCTTGAGTAGCCATATTTCCTCAGCCACCTGGCATGCCTAGCTCAGCAATTTCTCTTAGGCCTAGACTCCACCATTTCCCAACACAGATCCTCACAAGATGGACATGCCCATACTCCCTGCCAGCTCCATCAGGAACTCATGCTGGCCCTCAGTCTCAGGTCCTCTTTAAATCAGGCTTTATTGCTCTAGCTAACTGGGCTGGCTGAAGTAACTTGTAAATTTATGCAGAAAAGTAGTCTGAGAATATAGATAAGCTTGTAGTTCAAGGCTTTTCCTGACACTTTGCATAATGTCAGATAACTCTATAAGGTCCGTGAAACCAACTGTTTGGTTAACAAAGTAAATTTGTGTAGTTGCTGGAATTTTGAAGAATTTCAATTAGATTTGGCAAACATGAATTAAGAGAGAACCAGGAGAATATTCAAAATATCAGTAGTGCTATGGGAAAGTCCTCAAAGTAAACAGAAGGGATAATATTAATCACAGCCGTAGTAATAGTGGGATGTCTAATATTATACAATGACTGGCCATTAACATTCTAAAACAAGCGCACTGATTGGCCAGCCCAACCAGCGTGCCTGTTGTATATACCAATGGAAAAAGGTCCGGTCGCTCAGACTTTTTTCCATTGTTATATTCTTTAATTTTAACTTTTTTTTCAACAAAAATAAAAACAAAATTTGTAGTCTGGACTCCAGACATATGAGAGAGGCACCATGCAGAAAATACAAGGGAAATCAGGTATGTTGTTTAAAACTAAAGACACATACCTGATTTCCCTTGTATTTCCTCCGTGCTGTCTCTCTCCTACCCTAAACTTCCTGAACATTATTTTTAATTAAAAAAAAAGGAAAAGCAGAGCAATGGAGATCTTCTTTTCTCTGTTGCTTACTTTCCCGTAAGTAATTGGGTATGCATGGGAGCGCAAGTCCCATATGCATGTGCATACATCAACACAAGGAAGCAGTATACCACCAGCCACAGAAGAGCAGTAATGCAACGTTATACAAAGACATTATTTAAGAAAAGTACGTTTTTTTCTTAAATAATGTCATTGTATAATACCAATAACCAACTCCGTGGTTGTGGTATATTGAAATTTACCAAAGGTTGGCTTTATTTAATCACTCAGGCTTCGCCCTCGTGATTAAACCATGCCAACCGTGGGTAAATTTCAATATACCACACCGACATTGTTTGTTATTGCTATATTATAGATCAATACAAGATGATCCACTTTGAAGGTTGACAACTCCCAGCCACTTAGTGTCATCCTAATGATGGCTGCACCAGGACAAATTAATTAACAAATCAGACTAAAGGATTGTTGAGAGCCTTTGGATTATACTGTTTCCAAAAGTATTTATTACACTCCAGAAAAATTCAAATATATTCAGAGTACCTGATTCTGACCACTGTGCCAGTGTTTAGCTCTTTATAACTTCTAAATACACACAATCATTCCATTATCACTTCAAATGAGCTTTTATCTAATATAAGCACTTTTGTTTGAAGATTTCATCAGATCTAAAATTTGTTTACAATATCACCAAAGGAAATTGGAAAGAAGTGATATAGGGAGTTGGAGGAATGCGACACCCTGATAATTGACATTATGTGTTCAGCAAGGTGCAACTTGGGTTCATAACAGAAGACTAAGCCCTGCAAAATCAGGACTTACTACTGTAAAATAAAATCTAAAATGCTGATTGCACATTTCTAAATAAAGACATTTTTTGGGGAGGGGACATTACTTCTTCACAACCCTAGTGGTGAATCATTACCTCAGGATATATGATCTCAAAATATAGTACATACAAGGTTGCCCAAACTGAATAATAATGGAAAATTATAGAACAAACAATATCACCTTTTTCTTTTACTCAGAGTAGGCTAAGCTTGAGACAGCATTTAGTTTAATCAATGATATCTCTTCAGCTTGCGAAACAAAGTGCTAACATTTCAAAATATTTACTTAAAGGTGTGCAACATGTTTTGTCATCAAGAAAAAATGCTACAAACAGCAGAACAATAGCAACATTCCAATGTAAAATGTTATGAAGAATTTAATATATCTAAAAATTTGACTGGAGATAGAATTACATGATATCATATGCACACATTGTTAGCTTGAAGGTGTTACAATTCAATATGTTTTAAGTTAGGTAAGAACACTATTTTGATAAAGCTGCATGACAAAAACAATTAAAACAGCAAAAACAGCATAGGTAAGGAAATAAAGTACATAAAAACACAAATTACGCTAAAAAGAATTTCAATAATCATTGGATTATACAAAATAAACTACATTGGCTTGACTAAAAATATTTTTACTTCATCCAAAACCCATACTAACCTCCAACCCCCCCCCCCCCAATAGTTTCCCTGTCTGATTCATTAATTCCCCAAAGGATATACAAGGCCACACATTTGCCTGAGGGAAGAAAATCAGTCCCCGAGACTGGGCAGTCATCCATGACGAGGATGTCCCTCACCATCCCATGTCCTTCTCATGGCTACGGCTACTGCATGAAGCTTGTACTAGTGAGATATGTGTATGCCTCCACATAAAGCTGGTCTCAATCACACTACTAAGTTCTGCAGTGTGTAAGCACAGCAGACATAAGGCTCTGTATGGGGAAAAGCATGACAGTGGTCCTTCCATTAGGTGAGCTCTTGTTAGCCACTCAGTTGTCAGCTCTTCTTACCAGATCCACCAGCACCTGAGCAGTTAATCAAACTTGAATCTTTATTCCTGTATGTCAGAACACTGGATGAGCAAAAAGAGATGCATTATGAAGGGTTAAGAAAATCTAGAAGCAAATCGACAACTAAAGTGAGAAGTGAGTCTTGTTTAGCCCATTTTATCAATGAAATATCAGCAAGCCAAGTTACTGAAAGATAAAATATTTATTACACAATGACTGACCATTAAAAACATTAAAAAATGAGCACTCTGATTTGTCAGCCCAACCAGTGTGCCCATTGTAAATTGAGCATATACCAATGGAAAAAGGTCAAGTTGCCCAGACTTTCTTCCATTAATATATGTGATAAAAACTTTACTTTTCTTTCATTTTTTTATTTTAAATAAACTTACAAAACTGGACAATTAAAACTAAGGAGGGAGATGGGACAGAGTAAAATAAAAAGGATAATCGGGTATGTTATGCAAAACTAGAGAAATGTACCTGATTCACCTTTTATTTTCTCTGTCAAGTCTCACCAATATGTTGAAAGTCTCCTGGTTTCTTTTTTTTTAATTAAAAAATTGATGCATTACTGGTCTATAACAAATCCATTCCAACTTTAAAACCAGTACTTCTTGGCTCCCCTTCTCTAGTAGAAGCTTGTTTCCATATTCCCTGAAATCAGTGAAAACTACAGTTTTGTACCTACCATAAATGTAGATGTCCGATAGGTATGCATCTGCAGTCCTAACATATGGGTTGTCCTGCCTCAGGCAGCCCTTCGGTCGGCCGGATTCCAAAGTCTGGGGTCTGGCCTCGGCTGATGTCGCACTTCACCCGACGTCATAGCTGCTGTTTGTTGGGTATAAAGGCATCAGCCGACGCCATTTTCCTCAGTGTTTCTTGCCCCAGATGCCAGGTGCCCTCTAGGAAGGCTAAATTTGGATAAATGCAAATAATTCCAAACAGTAGAGAGCAAACAATAGGAAAAAAAAAAAAAATATATATATATATATATATATATATATATATATATATATATACATATATACACCATAATAGATTCCCCCAGCTAGCTAAAAGAGGGGTAAATACCCTAGGAATACCACAGAGGGGAAGGAGGGTGGGTAATCCTGACTGCAGATGCATACCTATCGGACATCTACATTTATGGTAGGTACAAAACTGTACTATGTCCTTCAAGGATACATCTGCAGTCATAACATATGGGTAGAATACCATAGCCAAACTGGGGGAGGAGGTACTAAGATAATGATGGTGTAGTTAAGATCCCTTGCAAAACAGCAGTTGCAAAACCTGCTTGGGATCTAGAGTATAAGGGTAGATTATAATGCTTGGCAAATGTATGCACGGAGCTCCAAGTAGCAGCTTCTAAAATGTTTTTGGTGGCCACTCCTCGTTGGAAAGCTGTAGTGGTGGCTCTAGCTCTTGTGGAATGAGGTCTGATATTATCAGGAGTTGTCTTTCCATGAAAAGAATAGCAAAATCGAATGCAATTTCCTATCCATTTTGAGATTGTCTGTTTTGAAATTGCTTTTCCTTGCATTCCTGTTGCATATGCTACCAGAAGCTGGTCAGTTTTTCTGCTGGTCTTAGTTCTGTCCAGATAGTAGCGTAATTGTCTGTGTACATCCAAGGTATGTAGCAGTCTTTCCCCCCTGTTCTGTGGGTTGGGGAAGAATGTAGGTAAATGAATCGCTTGGTTCAGTGATACTCTGGAGACCACTTTTGGCATAAAGGTAGGGTTAGTTCTCAGAGAGACTCTGTCCTGATGGAAGATAAGGAAGGGTTGTACTGCCATTAATGCCTGTAACTCAGATACCCTTCTTGCTGAAGTAATTGCTAGCAGGAAAGCAGTTTTCCAAGACAAGAATTGTAATTCTGCTGTTGCTGCTGGTTCAAAAGGGGGAAGTGTTAACTTGTCCAGCACAAAGTTGAGATCCCATGTAGGTAAAGGTGGTTTCCTTGGAGGTTTTACATTTTGATTCCTCTCAAGAACTGCCTGAGTAGAGGATGAGAGAAGACAGGAGGATCCATGTTGTATTCTGCTGAAACTGCTGATGCATGAATCTTAATGGAGGAGTAAGACAGGCCATTGTGGAACAGCTCTGCTAAATATTCCAGGATGTGTGCTATGTTTGCCAATGAGACATTTTCTCCCTTTGTTGCACTCCAAATGAGGTATCTTTTCCACTTGGCTGAATAAGTCTTCCTTGTGGAGGGTCGGCGTGCCTCCAGGATAATGTCCTTAACCCTCTGAGATAAACCTGGGTTATTTTGTTTTATGCAATATTCCAGGCAGCTAGCTGCAGTGTTTTCAAGTTTGGATGTAGGATCTTGTAGTTGTCCTGTGTTAGTAGTAAGGGGCATAGAGGTAGTGGCCATGCGTGTGTCCGAGACATGCTCCTCAGTAGCTGGTACCAGTGTTGCCTCGGCCAGTCTGGAGCTATCAGAATTACCCTTGGCTGATCCTCTCTGATCTTCAGTAGAACTTTGTACATCAAGGGAAGAGGTGGAAATGCATATGCTATCAGGTTTTTCCAGCTGAAGGAAAGGGAGTCCACCCTCCAAGCAAGTGGGTGGTATGCTCTTGTGCAGAATTTCTTCAATTGGTGGTTGTGTGGGGAGGCGAACAGGTCTATCTGTGGTAGTCCCCATTTCTTTGTTATGGCTTTGAAGATATCTGGATGCAGCATCCATTCGTGAGCATCCGTGGTAGTTCTGCTTAAGGTGTCTGCTAGAGAATTTTCTTTTCCTGGTACAAATCTGGCCTGAAGTTGAATGTTGAGATTCAGGGCCACATTCCATAGGTCCATTGCCATCCGGCATAGAGGATATGAATGTGTACCTCCCTGTTTGTTGATGTACCACATGACTGTGGTATTGTCCGTCCATATCAGCAGATGACCCTGTTGAAGGAGTGGCCTGAATGCCTGGATTGCATGTTTCACTGCCAGCATCTCCTTTAGATTTATGTGTAGATTCAGCTGGTCTTGGGTCCACAGGCCTTGTATGCACTTGTCCACCATGTGTGCCCCCGATCCTAGGTCTGAGGCGTCCGTGGTGATGGTTTGGCTTGGATGAGGTTTGTGGAAAGGCAATCCTCTGTTCAACCGACAGGCCTGAGCCCACCACAGGAATTCTTGCTTCAGTCATGGAATTATTGGAATCTGGGCTTCTAGACTGTGCTTGTGTTGAGACCATACATTCCTTAGGTACCATTGCAACTTCCTCATATGCAATCTGGCATGTGGAACCAATATTATGCAGGATGCCGTGTAACCCAGGGCTTGCAGGACTTTCCTTGCAGTAAGCTGAGTTTGTGTTGTTAATGTCAAGAAGTAGACTGGTAGTTGCTTTTGTTTTTCTTCTGTGAGAAAAGCCATTTGAGTTGATGTATCCAGTTCTGCACCCAAGAATGTTATCCTTTGGGATGGTACTAGTCTTGACTTTTGCATGTTGACTGTGTATCCCAAGGCTTGCAACAGTTGTATGACATTTTCCAAATCTTTTGTTAATTTTTTCTTGTTGTCCGCTTGGATTAGGCAGTCGTCCAGGTATGGGTAAATTTGAATTCCCTGAAGCCTGCAATGAGCAATTACTGATGCCAGGCATTTCGTGAATACTCTGGGCGCAGTAGATAAGCCAAAGGGCAATGCTGAGAATTGATAATGCTCTGATCCTGCAAGAAATCTGAGGTGTCTTCTGCAATCTGGTCGTATAGGGACGTGCAGGTATGCCTCCTTGAGATCTAGAGTCACCAGCCAAGACTCCTTGCCCAGCATGGGAAGAAGTTGCTGGAGGGTCAGCATTTTGAATTTTGGAACAATGAGGTATGTGTTCAGTGCGGACAAGTTGAGAATAGGTCTCCATTGATTTTCTTTTCTTAGTACAAGGAAAAGCCTGGAGTAAAATCCTTGGCCTTGCTCCATAGGCGGTACCTTTTCTATAGCTCTCATCCTTAGTAAGTTGTTGATTTGTCTTAGAGCGTCTGTTTTTTGGCTTGGTGGTAGGTTTGGCATTCCTCTCTTTTTTGGTAGAGTGTGGAAGTGAAACCTGTAGCCCTTGTCTATTGTTTGTAAAGTCCATTTGTCTCCTGTGATGTAATGCCAGTTGTCGGAAAATAAGGCTAGCTTTCCGCCCAAGGGTGCTTCCAGTTGTTCCCTGGTAGGCGGAACCAGAGCCAAGTCATTGTGTCTGCCCTGTGGAAGTAGTTGAATCTGTGGCAGTACTTCTCTGGTTGGTAGGTTGCCACTGACATCCCCTGTAGGCACCCCTAGAATGACCTCTGCCTCTTGGGCATCTATTTCTGCCTCTCTGTGCTCTGGAGTTGTCTGGAAAGGACCAATTCTTCGAAGGCCAATTTCTGCTAAACCTTGGAGGTTGGACCTGTAAGAAATCCTTGACTGTTTGGACAGATTTTGCTTTTTCTTCCACCTTCTTTAGAACCTCCTGTGCAGGGGAGCCAAACAAACTTTGTTTCTCCATGGGAGCATCTAGGAGTTTTGACTTAACATGGTCTGGTAAGGATTGTTCTTTTAACCAGGCATGCCTTCGAATCACTGTTCCAGTCATAGCTGATCTAAAGGAAGCCTCCAGTGCATCATAGCCACATTTTAAAAAATGGTTACTGACCTGCTGAGAGTTATGTACCAAATCCTGAAGGGACTTGCGGTCTATAGGTTCAGGAGAGGACAGTTTTTTATTTAGCTGGTCTAACAAAAATTCCTGGTACTGAATCATGTGAAATTGACAGTTTAAGGCCCTGGCGAAAGAGTAGCAGAAGTATAAACCTTTTACCCCATCTCTCTAATGCTCTAGATTCCCTTTCAGAGGGAAGAGGGTTTTTGGCAGAGGCAGCTGCCACACCTTTAGGGCCCTGTGAAATGGTTTCAGGGTCTGCAACAGGAGCCTTATACAAATGGTAGTGTGTGTCCAGAACCCTATAATATCTGTCAGGCTTGGCAGGGGCCAGAGGAAGAGAATCAGGGGCAGTACAGGCATCATTATATGCATCATCAACAACTGTTAGTACTGGAGGAATGGCTAAAGGCCTATGCTGTGGTAAGTGTAAAAAAGTCCTTAGCCTTTTCCTTGAATCTGAAAAATCCTGGCCCTGCCATTGGAAGTGTTCCCTCATAGCATGTAAGGTTTCCCCAAAAGAAAATTCTTCAGGAGGAGAAGCAGAAAGAATGGAGTCTTCTGCATCAGAATCCTCATAAGGAGAATATGTGCCTTCGTGAGGGTCTGAGTCATCCGAGAAATAGTCTGTAGAGACAGGTTCCGGGGGTTCAGTCCTAGGCCTCTTATCTGGAGGGGGCTGAGAAGCCCTGTCTGGGTGAGGTTGGGATCCCCTGATCAAAGAAATGAGATCCTCAGCCAGGCTGAGTATTTGGGAACTAGAGGTAGGCCTATGTGAGGGAGTTTTAGCAGGTAAGGCCTTAGAAGATTTAGCTGCTTTAGCCCTGGCAAAAGCCTTGATAGACATAGAAGCAGGGGGTCTAGCAGCCCCACGTGCAGGGGTAGATATGTCTAAAGGAATAGTGTCTGACAAATCCTGGGTGCCTGCTTCTGTAGCAGTAAGTTCAGTAGCAGATTCAGCCATGCTGTGTGAGGCCTCGGCTATCGGGGGCATGCTTTCGGCCGAAGGAAGAACCGAGGGCTCGGTTTCAGCCGAAACCGAGACACTCGCGGTTGGCCTAACCATGGTTTCAGCCGAAACCGCGGACCGCGAGTGTTGGTCCTTTTCCTTGCACTTTTTAACTAATTGTGTAGTTGGAGTCTCCGACGGCATTTTGTATGCAAAAACGAGACCAAAAAACTCCTCTGCAAACTCCGACCGACGTCTAAGCGTCCGTCGGTTGAAGGAAGCACAGGCTAGACAAGCTGATACGTCGTGGTCTGGGCCTAAGCAAGGAAGGCAGTAAGAGTGGAAATCCTTATGAGGTATTTGTTTCCCACAAGTTAAACAATTATTTACTTTGTCTGACATCGGCTGAGGCAAGAAAGAGTCCCCAACGGGGTACTTAGCTTTTTAGATGTCTTCGGTAGTAGAAATCTCTGGATCTGACCGACTGGCACTTGCGAACAGCTTCTGCTTCGGGCACCGCGCGGCAAGAAAGACTTAGGAAAATGGCATCGGCTGATACCTTTATACCCAACAAACAACAGCTATGACGTCGGGTGAAGTGCGACATCAGCCGAGGCCAGACCCAGACTTTGGAATCCGGCCGACCGAAGGGCTGCCTGAGGCAGGACAACCCATATGTTAGGACTGCAGATGCATCCTTGAAGGACATCAGGTGTATATCCAATAACCATTCCCCTGACATAAAAAGTGTCAGAGATGGTGTAGTTCCAGTAATCCCTACTTAGTGAGGTTGTTCAAAGTAAAGCTTTATTTAGATTGCTTCTAACAAACAAACCCATCCACAATTTAAAATGAGATAGTCCCAACATTATGGAATTAATTGGATGCAAAATAAATACTGCTCCTTTCTGCTTCAGTCAACTGTCTTACAAATCCTTCATCACTAGGGTTGTGGAGAAGTGGAAGGAAGACAATGGTAATGTCTTTTCTTTAGGCATTGGGTTACAGTGATAACCAGACAAGAAGATGGACAGGTTGCTCAAGGAGTGTGGCAGCATTTCTTCTTAATTCTTAATTTCATTTTTTCATGCATTTATTTTGCACCCACTGAACTCCATAATGTTGGGACTATGTTATTTTGAAGCTTCTGCTGGAGAACAGGAGCCAAGGATCATTGGTTTTAAAGTTGGTACAGACTTTTAATTAAAAAGAATAAGCAACAAAAGCCACATACGCATGCACAGTACATCAGGGATACATGGGGGGGGGGGGGACGCAGAAGAGCAGCACAGTGTCATTATACAAGGACATTATTTAAGAACAGTAACTAACTTTTTTCTTAAATTATGTCATTGTATAATAGCAATAACCCATGGCTGGGTGTGGGTAATGCAGGATTTACCCACAATTGGCTTTGATTGCCTTCTATGGGCACCTTCAAGAATGCATGGATCATGCAATCCCAAATAAAACCAAGACCCATTCCCCCAAAGGCAGGCGCCCGGTCTGGTGGACCCCAGCCATAAACAAACTTTACAACAGGAGGAGGAAGCTACTACATGACAGAGCAAAATCCCTAAAAGGGAAGGCGTCTCTGATCAGTACTAGCAAAAAACTACGATCACTCATAAAATCATCCAAGGCCAACTTTGAGAGAAAAATCGCAAAAGACATTCACAAGGCCTTCTTTAGCTATGTTGGAAACCTGGGTGGAAACTCCCAGATATGCTCAGAGTTAGTCCAAAATGACACAAAATACATTGAACCCACTGACATTGCCAACATTCTGGCAGACAGGTTCTGTGCAAATTTCTCCTCCCCCTCCCCCCCAAAAGTAGAAATAACTATCCCAGCAGAGTGTAGCCTCCCTAACATCTCAGATGCCCAGGTGAGAGCCACCCTCTCTAAAGCTAAAAACACAGCATCAATGGGACCGGATGGTGTCCCGGGCTGTGTGCTACATGAACTCCAAGAGGAACTAAACCCACACATAAGGCTGCTGTTTAATCTTAGCCTTACTACAGGATACGTACCCAAAGAGTGGCGTACGGCAACAGTGGTCCCACTTCACAAAGGCGGTGCTTCTACGGACCCTGGAAATTACCACCCCATAAGCTTGCCGAGCCTGGTCTGCAAAGCTATGGAGAGGATCATTATGGAACTTATAAACAAAGACATTGGGGACCTACAGACATTGGATCCTACCCAATTTGGCTTTGTCAAGGGCAGATTCTGCCTTTTGAACTTGGTTGACTTTTTTGAAACAGTCACTAAGGCCATTGATGAGGGTAAGGCAGTTCACACAGCCTACCTTGACCTTGAAAAAGCCTTTGACACAATACCCCACTCAGGCATCATAGACAAACTCACCAGCTTAAATGTAAACCCATATGTCACAAGATGGGTTGCAAACTGGCTCAAGGACAGAACCCACAGGGTCAGAGTTGCTGGAGCTATATCAGACTCTAAGCCAGTCACAAGCGGTGTCCCACAGGGCTCAGTCCTGGGACCCCTCTTGTTCGGCATTTATTTTTCCGAGGTACAGGAAAACATAGGAGGATTGTGGCTGACAAAGTTTGCAGATGACTGCAAACTGGGTGCCATAATTGATACTCCAGCGGACACAAACATCCTTCAGAGAGGCCTCATAGAAATGGATAATTGGTGCCAGAGCCATGGCGTTAAGCTGAATGCCAAAAAATGTATAGTCATACCCTTTGGGAAAAACAAGGTACCGACAAATTACCACATAGGCGGTAATCCATTAAGTATGGAAGAGGTAATCAGGGACCTAGGGACCCAGGTTGACAGTAACCTCTCATTTGACACTCACATTGCCAAAGTGGTTAGGAAGACCTTCTATATTGCCCACCTTATCATGAAGGGTTTCACATCTAGATCAAGAGAGGTCATTGTGCCCCTGTACTCTTCTCTTATCAGGCCAATGATTGAGTACAATGCCCCATTTGGGATGTATCTCACCCGACACCTGCAGCAGTTGGAAAGACCCCAAAAGTTCCTCACCAAGAGGATAAAGGGTCTTAAACATATGTCATATACTGCCCGACTGAAAAAACTCCAGCTCTATTCAGTCGCATACCGCCTACTCAGAGGTGATCTGTGCCTGACGACAAGGCCATGTCCAATCCTGAATTAATAGACATGCTCCACCTCAGAAAATCCAAATCCATCAGAGCCACGAGAACAAGTGACTTAAACCTCAACACAGAAATAAATAGGACGTGCTGGAGGGACAGATTCATAACCCAGAGGCTCCCTACACTCTGGAACAGAATCCCAGTCCATGTTAGGCAGAGCCCCTCACTGACTCTATTCAAGAGAAATCTCGACGAGTGGATGGGAGATCGTAGGTTTACCCCGGAGGTCATCTCTGTGTCACTACTAGACAGAGGCATAGTAAACTAAACCCTAAAAGGGCGTAGTATTCTCATCCTAAGGGGTGGTGTAAGCCACATACACTCTGGCTAGGCTTATAAATGCCTTAGGGCAGATAGCCTAGTACGAACCTATGAACCTATGAACTTGGGCTTCACCCTCATGACCAACCCACACCAACCATAAGTAAGCTCAGAAATACCCACACCCAGCTGTGGGTTATTGATACATTATGACCCTACTAGTCCAATATATTAAAATGATGTATTCATATCTTGAAAGAAATGAGGAACAAAATGATAACTCACAAATAATAAATGAACTAAACATACCTATATTAACTCATCAGAAGCATAAAATTAATAACAGTCCCTTTATTAAGGAAAAAAATTGCAAAGACAGTTGTTGTTTTAATGAATCACTCAATAATAAATAAAATACCTGACCATGAGGGCCTGCATAATGAAATTTAGAAAAAAAGAAAAATAAAACATTGCAATCTAATAATATTTAGAAAAAAACAAACATTTTATTCATTCAATCATAATGGAGTTATACCTAGCTAATGGGAATACCAGTATCAACATTACTGCTGAAACCAGATTATAATTGTAAATCAATTATTTCTTTGTTAATCACATATAATTAATGTTACATATACGGTACAATAATATTAATCAAGTGCTTTTATCGGTAACTCATTTAACCCAAACTGGCATTATAAAACAAACATCAGATAGTAAAAGAAGGCAGAAAACTGCTATGCCATTCTATTCTATGGGCACATCTCTTTTAATGGACTTTTTTATTTATTGTATAAGTTAGAAGGAATGTACTGCAATTAAGAAACGTTTTCTATTACAAGCTGACACTGACAATGAAACTTCAAAGACTGTTAATCGAAAGACTGCAAGATTATTGAAATGCTCATATTGTCTACTTAACAGATTAGGTCATGGCTACAGTTTGGATCCCAGAAAGCAACAAAGTGTAAAGACTTCTCATATTCTTTTTGTGTATGATTTAAAACTGCATACTTCATCAAATGAGGAACTGAAAGCAAAATTGCAAGTAGTCAAAACTTTTTCAGATGATATAAGAATGTCATTTGGTCTTGATAAATTTGCAAAAACAACATTTAAACAGGAAAGCTGCAGCAAATCAGTTTGGGACAGGAATGTGAATAAAAGAACTTGGGCAAGAGGGAGTGTATAAATATTTGGGAATTAATGAAAGAGCAACAATAAAATCTGAACAAATGCAAATAAAACTTAGTAAGGAATATTTTAGAAGGCAATCAATTCTGAAAACAGCATTAACATCAAGGAACAAAGTCCAAGCTATAAACCAATTTGCTCTCTCTGTCTTAAACTTAACAGTTTTGGAGGGATTGACTGATCCCAAAAGGTGCTGGATCAGTTGGACAGGAAAACAAGAAGGGTCTTCATGCTTATCTAATGATTTATAAAAATCAGTGTATACCAAGAATATATATTCCCTGTTCTGAAGGAAGTATGGGCCTCCTCTAAATTTTCTGCAGTCATAAAACTTCATACATATCTGCTGACCTCACAAGATCAAAACATAGTGAAAGTTTTAAACATGAGAAGAATAAGTCTATGTTGACTTCCCTGCTTAGTTTAGCAGAAGCATATCAATGTCAAGTAGGAATGGAAGTCAAACCAGAAGTAGATAAAAATCAGGCAGCAAATAAATGTGGCAAAATAAAAAAACAAAAGAAAGAATATAAGGTGAAGGATCAGATGATTAGGCAAGAAATGTGAAAAAGGCATAAATATAGCTGCAAGTACAGAAAACTCTTGGAACAACCTTATGTTGATCAAGATCGAATGCAGGAATGGTTAAGGAGAGGTGAATTTAAATCAAAGACAAAAGGTTAATGCTGGTGGCTCAAGATAGGGGTCTACATACAGGTTGGTTTACAAAGTCCATTGAACATGTGGAAGAAACAGACAAATGCAGGTTTTCAGAATTGGAAACAGTCACACATCTTGTTGCTGGTTGTGATAAAGTAATGGCAGAATGATTGTTTACTGAAAGGCATATTAATTTGGCAAGAATGTTGCATTAGGGATTGTGCAAACATAATATTGAAGTAGTTGAAAAATCACTGAAAACATAAGCCCCAAACCATTATAGAAAAGTATGAATTTTATATCACATGCCTTCTGTGGAAGGTTGGGTGCTGGGCTGGCAACTCAACACCGTAAAACTCCCCTGCCAATCATGAGCGGACAGGTGATTCGCTGTGGTGACCCCTAACTGGGAAAAAGCTGAAAGAAGAAAAAGAAAATTAATTTTATATCACATGGGATCACCCGTTACCTTCTTCTGGCTTTTCCCAGTCAGGGGTCACCACAGAAGATCACCTGTCTGCTCATGATTGGTAGTAGAGTTTTACAGTGTCCAGTTGCCAGCTCGGCACCCTATCTTCCACAGAAGGCACACACACGCACTCATGCCTAGGGCCAATTTAGAGTGTCCAATCCACCTACATCATGTCTTTGGGATGAAACCAGAGCACCAGGAGGAAACCTACACAACCACAGGGAAGACATGCGGACTCCACACAGAAGGCACCCCAGCCGAGGATTGAACCAGTGAACCTCTTGCTGTGAGGTGACAATACTAATCGCAGCACCACCATAGCTGGCTGAGATCACCCACTACCAACAGTTCGAAAAATAGATGCCAGAAAACCAGAGCTATAGTACTCCATGAAAAGAAGACAAAAGTATCATTGATTATTAAAACTGCTAAAATGGTATTTCATTCTGTATTGTATCTTGATGATGCTTTGCAACTGTAGCTGCTCTGTGTTTTATAATTGTCCTCTAATTTTTTCTATATTGTATAGTATGTGGAGCTTTTCTCCCTGGGCCTCTGCTGAAAAAGGACATGTAACCAGTCAGACTTTCCCGGTAAACAAATGTAAAATAAATAAATACAATAAATTGTAGCCTTAAAGGGGAAAAAAAAGGTTTAATGGGTTTTTCATTTCTTGAATAATTTATTTGTTTGATTTTTAAACAGCTATAAAGAATGACCTATAACTTTCATAAAATGTAATACTTTTACATTTTGAAAAGCAAGGGTTTATATTGTCACCAGCTTTATTTGGGATACTTCTGATGCAATGTTTTAGAGAAAAGAATGAATGTTGTTGCATGTAACATTTTACCTTAAATGAAGACAAGACACTTCTTCTTCTTTTTCAGTGGTATTTATTACACACATGTGAGAGCCTCATGGAAAGTACTAGGGAAAATCCCCTAATAAAGGAATGCATAGGCTTATATGCTGGTGAAATTACTGACAGTACAAAAATATAAACTAGACCAATTAAAATAGTACAAAAGACAATTAACCAATCAGTGGTTTGCCCATAGGCTTAAAGCAGTTCACATTACTACATCTCTAGGCAGAGAAAGGAAATCGGATATACTTCCATATATGGCACATTTCCTGCTTTCAAATAGGCTCTTCTTTTTCAGTACTTTTCCACT
This sequence comes from Protopterus annectens, assembly GCF_019279795.1. Taxonomy (NCBI): domain Eukaryota; kingdom Metazoa; phylum Chordata; order Ceratodontiformes; family Protopteridae; genus Protopterus; species Protopterus annectens. Next base: position 519,631,864 of record NC_056731.1, read on the forward strand.
ATTCACAGTTTACTCAAAGTTCATAGTACAAATTTCATCTCGATGCATACAGGTTTTCACATACTCAAGCTCCTTGAACACATGCTTTGACCATTCATATTCTACAATCTCCCATTTAATGCTGTGTAAGCATCACCATTTATCATACATGTGCCCTAAGTCTAACATAACCATGTGGCTAGTTTCTTCAACATTGTCACATATTTTTATTTTATCATCCATATTCATAACTGCAGGCATATAAAACTTTGGCACTTTTTTAGTAGTCTTAAAAGACATTAACTTCAAAATCAATGCTTTGATTAAAAACACAACAAGAAAAGCAATAAGAGCTAATACTGTGATTAATAAAATGAACTTCAAAAGTCCACCTCCTCAACCTGAGAACAGGTTGGTTAGCCATGCCCACGTTGAGTTATTGGCTTCCTTGGCCTTAGAGAGTTTGGAGACTTTCTGAATGAGTTTGAGATGACTTTCAATTTCGTGCTGATTGTCAGGAATAAACATACAGCACTCCTCCTGGATTAAAGCACAAGTTCCACCTTTTGCTGCTAGGGTGAAATCGAGAGTCATATGGTTTTGGAGGACTACAGCTCTCATAGCAGTCAATTCATCAGTCACTAGTTCTAAAGCAGAAAATGTGGCATTGCTTAATACTTCAAGCAATTTAGACAGTTTTCTCAGTTCCCAGATTGATTTTGCTGCTCCGTATGCTGGAATTATACCAGCCCACTTAATGACATCATCACCCAGGTCCATATGAGATAGTCCTTTGGTGCCAGCATGAGCTAGGTCATGATGATAAAGCCATGATGCGTCAATTTGGCCTAACAGATTGACAGGCTTTTTAACCTCTCGAACGTTCCAAATTTTTCATTGAGGTAAACCAGATGTATGTCAGATGGCTGGGACTAAATAACCTAGGAAACAGCTACCAGACCAGTTTTCTGGTAGCCATTTATAGGCCTTTCTTCTGCATATAAAATAAAAATCCTGCACCAGGGTGATAACGTTTGAAGAATGGTCACTGCCCATAGTTATGCCATGGAATATGGCAAGAAATACGATATTGCAAGAACCAAGTAATGAGGCATTTCTCAATGCTGGCAGAATAGCATCAAATGAAACTCAACAGCCTGAGGCTATGCATTTTCCTTCTATATAATTGCACTGGTATTCGATTGTTGTGTTGCACATACTTTGCCTCATTTTTCGAGTCCAATGATGTTGACTTGAGTAATTCCGTCGGAAACACAGAGTGCTATTGCGATGGAGAGAAAGTTGTAATGCAATAGATTTACTGGATGTAATGTTAGCAGTGTTGTCGAGTAAGCTAGTCCATGTATCAATGATACTTAGTGGAGCCGCAGCCAATGACAATCCCTCATGTACAGAGGGAATGGAAGTGCAGATCCAACAGTTAGAGACGTTAAATGTAGAAGCATAAACATATTCGATGGCTTGATAGGTGTTGAAAAGTGGGTGCCAAATACCTCACTTGGTGTGATGCATCAATGGAGCAGGAAATAAAAATGGCCACAGCAAAAATAACAGTACAACAAGAATGATCACCAAAATTATTGTCCAATATTTTAGTGGAAATGGTGGTTGAGTCTGTGTAGTATCAGAAGTTTGGAGTTTTTTAAAAGGGTAAATGTTAGGCATTGTCAGGTACTGGAACAGTTCTACTGCAAGTATGAGTAGCAATGGGAGGAGAATCTGGAGTTGAAAAAGGTAAAGACTGTTGATCTTTAGATGGCACAACTTTTTTGACGTGAGAAATGTGGATCCAAGTTGGAGATTCCTGCAGTCGCACAGCAGATGACATTGTCAGAACAGCCAGAAAGGGTCCTTTCCAGCATGGCTGGAGTGCTGTTTTTTTAGAGAAGGACTTAACATAAACCCAATTCCCTGGTTGTAGGGCAGAAGACAGGAAGGGATCTGGAAGGTGTTGAGTGGCTGCGACCTGTCGGTGGTGAAACTGTAGGAAATAAACAAGAGATTTGCAGTGCAAAAGAATATTATTATCAAATGCATCATATTTAGAAAAGGTTGGTGGTGGTATCATGGGCATATGCAAAGGGTGACCCATGAGAATTTCATGTGGAGAAAGACCATTAATAGGATGCGGTTGTGACTGCATAGAAAGTAAGACGTGTGGTAAGGCTTGCACCCAAGTTAAGCCTGTTTTTGAAGTGACTTTAGCAAGTCTTGTTTTTAATGTTTGATTTATGCATTCAATAATACCTGATGCCTGTGGTCTATATGGACAATGAAATTTGAAAGTAATGCCTAGCATTGTACACAATGATTTAACTAACTTAGCAGTAAAATGCATTCCACGGTCAGAATATATTTGACAAGGAACACCAAAACGAGATATGAATTCATAACACAATTTTTTTGCAACTGAAATAGCATCATTTTTAACACAGGGGTAGGCTTTTAACCACCCCAAAAAAATATCAACAATAGTCAAAACATATTTAAACCTTGCACAAGGTGGGAGTTCAATAAAGTCCCATTGTAAAGCACAAAATGGTCCCATTAGTTTTGGCACCAGTTGAGCAGGAGCCAGAGTGCCCTTTGAAATGTTATGCTGTAAACAAATGGAGCACGTGCTCAAAAAATGTTGCACAGAAGCAGAAAGTCTGGAGCAAACCAATCCTTCTGGATTTGTTTGATTAATGCTTGTACCCCTACATGAGCTGGCAAATGATATGCTTTTATGAAAGAATTTAACATAGATATAGGGCAAATCAATCTGCCATCAGAATGCTGCCAAATTGAATCAGAGCGTTGAAAACAATTGTGGGCCAGCCATGTGTTTTTTTTTTATTCCGATGCTTTACTTTGTAAAGCTTTCAGTATAGTAGTGACAAAAGTAACCATTTGTAAAATAGGTCGCAGAAATTTTTTTTGAACAGTATGTGAAAGAGCAGCCTGCTTGGCAGCCCAGTCAGCCAAATTATTTTTCTTAGCTACTAGGGAGCACATTTAACAACAGCAATTTTGGAAGGTAATAATAAATCCTGTAAGAGGTGATCAATATACAGGTAATTTTTAATTGGTGCCCCAGAGGATGTCAAAAAACCCCTTTCCTTACATAGGGTACCAAAATCATGAACAACACCATGGGCATAACGTGAATCAATATAAATAGTAACAGATCTGTCTTTGGCCATTTTACATGCATGCGAAAGTGCCACTAATTTTGTGGCTTGTGCAGAAGTGCCAGGTGGTAATTGTCCAGTTTGTAAAACCTCAGATGGCGAGCAGACTGACCATGCTGCCTGGAGTTCGCCAAAATTATTTCGTAAACAGGATCCATGTACAAAAAGAACTAAATCAGGATTAAGCAAAGGAACATCTTGCAAATCTAGTCTAGGAGAAAGAACAGTGTTAACTACAAGCACACAGTCATGTGGTTCACCCTCGTCACTAGTTGGAATTAATGAAGCAGGGTTTAGAGGTGGGCAACGTGTAATTTGAACATCGGAATTACTTAATAAACTTAACTCATATTTAGTGAGGTGAGCATTAGAAAGCTATTGAGTTTTTGTTTTTAAAAGTAATGCTTGTACCGCTTGAGGTACTGCTAATATAGTGTCATGTCCTAATGTCAATGGTGCTGCCATATCAATCAAAACAGCAGCGGCTGCCACTGCTCATAAACAGGGTGGGTAGCCAGAAGCAACAGGGTCTAACTAAGTACTGTAATATGCTATAGGTCGATAGCCTCCTGTGCGCGTTTGCGCCAGCAGGCCCAGGGCAGTTTTATTTCTTTCACAACAGAAGAAAACAAAGGGTTTAGAATAATCTGGGAGCCCCACGGCAGGTGGGTTTATCAATGCTGTTTTAATAGCCTGAAAGGCGTTTTCATGTTCAGGGGACGAAGGCTGAGGGTCTATGATGTCCTTTTTTAGAAGCTGTAACAGAGGGGCCGAAATTTCGGGAAAATTGGGCACCCACTGTCTGCAATAACCTGCTAGGCTGAGGAATCCCCTGAGTTATCTCTGAGTTACAGGGTGGGGGCAGCCTGAATGGAGGTAATTTTACTTGGAAGTATTTGACGTGAACCCATGGAAATGATGTGTCCCAGGTATTGTACTTTTTCTTGAGCAAACTGCAATTTTGATTTGTTTACCTTAAAACCTCATTCAGCTAAAAACCTTAAAACTAGAAGTGAGTCCTCAATACAAGACTGGGTATCTTGTGAAGCTATAAGAATATCATCTACATACTGAACTAATACTGAACGTGGTGGTAATTGTAAATCCTGCAGTTGTCTGTGCATCTCTCTGGAGAACAGGGTTGGAGATTCTGCATACCCTTGGGGTAGTCGGGTCCAAGTATACTGTTGGCCTTTATAAGTGAATGCAAACAAATACTGACTATCTGCATGTACTGGGATAGAGAAGAAAGCTGATGAAATATCTATAACCATAAAACAACATGCTGTAGGTGGGATACAGTTTAAAATTGTAGCTGGGTTTGGTACGATTGGAAAAACAGGCAAGACAGCTTTATTGACTTCTCGCAAGTCTTGCACAAATCTGTAAGCTTGTTTACCAGGTTTCTTTACTGCTAGAATTGGAGTATTACATGGACTTGTTGTAGGTACTATAATTCCTTGTTGTACCAGGGCAGAAATGATGGGGCAATACCAGATGTGGCCTCTGCCATCAAAGAGTACTGTGGTACTCGAGGTAACTTTGCTCTGGGTTTCAAGGTTATTTTAACAGGAGTGGCTGAAATTAGAAACCCAACATCATTATCATGTGTGATCCATAGATGAGAGGGTAATGAATTTAAATGCTTAGTCTTATCAAGGTCAGACTGCATACACATTGTTTGTAGAGTGACGTTTTTATCTAAAGTAGCCAAAATACTATCTTGTTTATCTGAAGATACTTGTAAATATACTCTATTAGCGGTGCAGAAGATGGATGCTCCCGTCTTACAGAGCAAATCTCTCCCCAATAAATTTAAAGGTGCTGAGGGTCCTACTAAAAATGCATGATTGTCTTGTAAAGGTCCCAAAGTTACTGGGACTGGGATGGTTTTAGAATACTCAATGGGAATGCCAGAGACACCTATTCCTCTAGTTAGGTTATTGGAGAGGGGGACATTTATTGCTGCTTAGCCAACTAACATAGATTTGGATGCTCCAGTATCAATCAAGAAGGGGTACGGTTTATTTTTGACAAGTAACATAACATATGGTCCATCTTGATCCACAGGTATGAAAGGGCACAACTGCTGTTGTCTTTGTTCAGGGAACCTTCATTGTGATGACTGCCAATTGGATGGAGTCCAATTAGAATTTCACTGAGGTGACGTATCAGTGGGTGAGGCGGGTTGCTCAGCCAGATACGGACATTCATTTTTTCAATGGCCTACTTGGCCACAATTGAAACACTCTGTCTGATTATTATAGCTTTGGGGTGGGCTGATCGATTTTTCTGCCAATTTTGTTTATTTTGGTTTCCAGCCCCTTGGCGTCCACCTCTCCCTCTTCCCGGTCCTTGTCCTCTCTGTCCATGCTGCCCAAAAGCAGTGCACATCTGAATCTGCACTTTAACCAATTTCTCTTGTAAGTCCTTTTTTTCCTGTGTTAAGTGGTCAGAGAGGTATTGCACTTGTGTAACTAATTCATGAAATCCAAGACTAGGCCAGTTTAAACATACTTCCTTTAGCTTATCCCGTACTTGTGGGCATAACCCATCTACGAAAGCAGCCGACAATCCACTCTGTGCCGGCCCCTCGGTGTGTTTGGGGTAACCAGAATAAGCCTGAAAGGCTTCAGTGAGATGATTTAAATGCTTGTCCACAGGTTCGTCTTCTTTTTGAAGAATTGAATTGATTTTGGACCAGTTGGGTGTGGGTGGAACTATTACTGTGAAAGCATCTACTATATGCTGGATGACCGCTTTGAACCCATTATCTCCGTGTGCATCATGTTTTGGAATCAGAGTAGGGACATTGGCATGGTCCCAAATCCATTTTATCAGATCAGCCGGTGTGGCGTACTGAAGAACTGCCCTAATTTCTTTAATTGTAGGATTTTGTAAACAAATATGTCCCGCCAGCACACACTGGAACTTGACTGGATTAGTATGAATAGGCGGTAATGATTTAGTAATGGCTTGAAAATCAACCGCTGACCACGCCCTAGGTACTACAATGGTCGGTGGTTCTTGTGCACTTCTAGCATGGACTGGGTTAGGTACCTCCCTTAAAGGTAATAGTCTATTGTCATCTGACGACTCCAATCTTGAGTCTGGATTAAATTTATCTGGCTCAAAATACCCATCCTCACTGTCAATTATAGTGGGGAACTGGCCAAAATGCATTCGTCGGTGCAAATGTCGCTTCCCTTTACCTTTATAATAGGGTTTAGCTTTAAAATACATTACAGATTTTGCTTCTTTATGAGTCTTACTATGAGTTTTTGGTCCCTTTTTTTTATCGCTTGTGTCTGGATCAGATTCACTAAAGTGACTGTCCGCAGCTTGTTTTCTTTTTCTAGGGGTGGAATTTTTAGTGGTGGAATCTGGCTGCTGTGCTTCCCCTCCTTGTTGAGCGAGGGGGAGCTGATACAGCAGGGGTGCAATCGGTGGTGCAGTTGGTGGTGGGGGAAGCCAAGCATTATCGTCTTCCGACGATTCAGTTATCTGTAATTTAGCTAATTCCTTCACAGTATAAAGCCCCTTAAAGGGTGGGTCCTTCAAGAATTTACCATTTACTATATCTAAATTACTAGCAGTTTGTTATAATTCCCTCAGTTGCTCTTTTAATTTCTGCTGATTATCTTTTAAACTACTAATAACCGAATCCTTTTCTCTTTCTTTCGCCTCTGTCATCGAATCATTAAATGCTGCCCAGCACAATCCTAGTATTCTTTTCCCTTTTTTCTTTACTTTCCCTTGGAGGTTAAGCAAAATATTTTTATTAAAACTATCAGTTTCTGGAAAAGCGAGTTTACCATCACCCTCAGTGAGGGCGACTCACTGACTTATAAACATACAACTGTCCCAGAACACACAAAAATACATATAACCAGCTGGTGTACCTCTTTCTGGCTCTTTTATTGTTCCCATACTCACTCCCATTTTCACACAATAAGCTATTCGGTATTTTACAGATGTAGCTGTGGCGTTTTGTAAACATCATTTTCCCCACTCTCGTATCTCCTTTCACTCTTATGTCATCAGTGTTTCATTTTAACCCACTCTCATACTGCACAATTAATAGCAGAGAGAGAAAAAAATGCATGCCACTTACCTCAAAACAACTGAATGAGAGGAATTATTACATTTCTTTAAGATTATCAATACCAAAGTTTTAAAGCAGGCAAGTACAGGAAATGAAAGAAACACTGTCAGAACAGAAAGTTCTGTCATGGGCCCTTTCACTAGCAGTACTTCATTCAATCCCCAACTACCACAGCCGTTATCAATTCAGATCTGAGTCACAGCACCAATTGTTACATGTAACATTTTACCTTAAATAAAGACAAGACACTTCTTCCTCTCTTTCAGTGGTATTTATTACACATGTGTGGGAGCCTCATGGAAAGTACCAGGGAGACTCCCCTAACAAAGGAATGCATAGGCTTATATGCTGGTGATATTGCTGACAGTACAAAAATATAAACTAGACCAATTAAAATAGTACAAAAGACAATTAACCAATCAGTGGTTTACCTGTAGGCTTAAAGCAGTTCATATTACTACATCTCTAGGCAGAGAAAGAAAATCAGATATACTTCCATATAAGGCACATTTCCTGCTTTCAAACAGGCTCTTGTTTTTCAGTACTTTTCCACTATTCACAGTTTACTCAAAGTTCATAGTACAAAGTTCATCTCGATGCATACAGGTTTTCACATACTCAATCTCCTTGAACACATGCTTTGACCATTCATATTCTACAAAGTAAAGCTACAAGAGTGATATAGAACATAAAGCAGCATTATTTTCTTATGATTTAAGGTAGGATTTGATGCAGTCCTGAATCCATGTTTTTATTATTGCTCTGGGTTTACTGAATAACTTTATGCAGACATTTAATGAGATTCAGACATGTTCATAGATATAATATTTCTGAAGTGTGCATTCATTCAACCTGATTTTCTCATTCTGTGACAGTGAGTAGTAGTAGTAGTAGAATGAAGACCCACTGGAACAGACAAACTGCTATTCTAGACCAAGAACACTTGTTACTATTCTGTGACAGTGAGTAGTAGTAGTAGAATGAAGAACTACTGGAACACACAAACTACTACTCTAGACCAAGAACACTGGTTACTATTCTGTAACAGTGAGTAGTAGTAGTAGAATGAAGAACCACTAAAACACATGAACTGCTACTCTAAACCAAGAACACTGGTTACTATTCTGTGACAGTGAGTAGTAGTAGTAGAATGAAGAACTACTGGAACACACAAACTACTACTCTAGACCAAGAACACTGGTTACTATTCTGTGACAGTGAGTAGTAGTAGTAGAATGAAGAACTACTGGAACACACAAACTACTACTCTAGACCAAGAACACTGGTTACTATTATGTGACAGTGAGTAGTAGTAGTAGAATGAAGAACCACTAGAACACATGAACTGCTACTCTAAACCAAGAACACTGGTTACTATTCTGTGACAGTGAGTAGTAGTAGTAGAATGAAGAACTACTGGAACACACAAACTACTACTCTAGACCAAGAACACTGGTTACTATTCTGTGACAGTGAGTAGTAGTAGTAGAATGAAGAACCACTGGAACACACAAACTACTACTCTAGACCAAGAACATTGGTTACTATTCTGTGACAGTGAGTAGTAGTAGTAGAATGAAGAACCACTAGAACACATGAACTGCTACTCTAAACCAAGAACACGTGTTACTATTCTGTGACAGTGAGTAGTAGTAGTAGAATGAAGAACCACTGGAACACACAAACTACTACTCTAGACCAAGAACATTGGTTACTATTCTGTGACAGTGAGTAGTAGTAGTAGAATGAAGAACCACTAGAACACATGAACTGCTACTCTAAACCAAGAACACGTGTTACTATTCTGTGACAGTGAGTAATATTAGTAGTAGAATGAAGAACCACTGGAACAAACAAACTGCTATTCTAGACCATGAACACTTGTTACTGTTCTGTGACAGTGAATGGCAACCATCTATCATCTCCTTTTTAGAAGCTGAGAAGTTGTACATATGGATACACATTACTGAAGACCAACACAGCACAGGCCTGTGTCCAAGTGCACATACTGAGTTTTTTAATTTAGTCCATATAAAATAATGGTGGATACAAGAAATTATGTGCAGGACTACAACCTGGCTATATTTGCATAGACAAAACAATCTCTTACTCAAATTAGCTATGCACATATTGTATTAGAGCCCTTATATGCATGACAGACACCTACACGACTGCCTGCTGTGCAGTGCTGTAAGTGGGCTATGCACAGTTAAGAGTAATACGTGGCTATGACAATAAGGTGATTCTTAAAAATGGATTGGCCTAGTGTCAGACCATGAACAGGAGTCACCCATGGTGAAGAGTGCTCACACAAAAAGGTGAATTGTGTACTTTTCTGTGTACTTGCACCTTATGATTTGTCACATGTATGCTTAGGGAAGAAATTATTACCTGTTACAGACTGACTCCCACTGCTTACAGAACAACATTCTGGTGTTTCACCTATTGCTTCAGACAAGAAAAATAGAATGTTGGAGTGCACTCATTTGTAAAAACAAGAATAATCCATAATCGGTAATCCTATAATGGAGGAGAAAATATAACTAAATTGTATGAGACAGTTGATTTCAATTAGCCTTTTAGAGCTAACTGTTAGACTGCAAGACTGTGAAAGACACCTGTGAATCCATCACCCAAAACATATTTATTCAGTTTAACTGCCCTGAAAAATTATAGAGCTATAATATTGTTTAAACAATAAGCTCTAAAATTTATTAAGACTAGTACCCAGCCTCATTACCATATCAGCAGTGCAATATAGTTTATTGTGCTATGTATGTGTATCATGCTGTATACACTATGAAAAGAGGCTATGGAGCACAGGAACACCTGGGTAAATACAAGGCAGCATTCCCCACCAAATGCAAAGCCATGCTCACCCATGCATGGTAGTGCAACTATGCTCTTCAGTGCCCTGCAGTCTTTGTGAGTTGCAATTTATGAAACGTTGTTATGACTCTGGAGTTAGGGCAACTGGCATACCATACTAATGAAGCCATATAGTATAGCAAATGTCCCGATAACAAATGATCAATCATTTCTTAGTTTTGAGGGTGAGCCAAATATAGGTTTGCCTTCTTTTCAAGAGCCTAAATCCAGACTTTTCTTTCAAAAATGTGAGATTTTGCATGACAGATTATAGTAACAAGTAGTGCAAATGGTAAGTAGTTTTTTATTTTTTAATATAATATTTATCTGTTTCACATACAAAAGTATTGTTTTATACAACTATTAGAGGGAACCTAAAAATATTTTTGTGTTAAAATATCAGGACATTGGCCATTTCATGTTTTAACAGGATATAAGCACTCAAATAGGAACCATCCTATGTAAAGAGGGACAGGTGGTAACCGTAACAAAATATGGTTGCACAATTGTGCCTGTGTGAACAGTATGTTACACATCAAGAAGTGCTCTTGCATGCCTTTGATAGTCTGTGACTTATTTGTAATAACAGCGCAGGTAATGATGATTTAGTTGGCCTGCTATGTTATGCTAAGGAACACATCATCATTGTTTTGCCCTTCGGGTACTGGGACGCAGTGTTTTGTACAATACATCTGTAGCTGTACACCATAACTCTTGTTCTTATTCCATAGTATTGTACACAGTTCACATATTCATAAACTGTTGTCTATTCATAGGACCCCCTATTTGTATACATATTGCATATCTGGACTCCTGCAGGTATGCACTGAGGTGTGTTGTTAGTCCACTGTGAATAGGTCCGTTTAAGAATCACACTTCTTCCCAGATGCAGACAATGTTTAAGGCCTTTAGGTATTTCTACAGGTATTTCTTCTCAAAGTAATTGTTGCTGATCTTTTTGGAATCTCTCCTCCATTACATACTACTCAAAATATCATATAGAGATTCAACATTTTTTCTGATTCCAGCCCATAGTACTAGTAGTAGTAGTATCAGTTTTGGATCATGGAGTATGTATCATTATTTTTAAATTGTCTACTATAGTAATCTATAGAAAATGTAAGTTATTACTCATAAATGTAGCTTGAATAACTTGGATATAATGAATTTATTAACTAACATAGTTATAGCTCGGTATATATGCTTCAGACTGTTACCAGACCAATTCATACCAGTTAAATAAGTGAAATGCAAATCATCAGTTTAAAGTGAACAAACTAATGGAATGGGGCAAGAGTGAAAAATACTAGTTTGTGTGCATGTGTATATATATATATATATATATATATATATATATATATATATACTTACACACACACACACACACACACACACACACACACACACACACACACATGCAGATAATATAGATATATAGAAATACATAGATAAATATATGTGTGTGTGTGTGTGTGTGTGTGTGTGTGTGTGTGCAAGCATACACAGAACTGAATGATGATATACACTTACACACACATATACACTCACACACACATATACATGAGACACACACACACACACACACACACACACACACACACACACACACACACACACACACAGACATAGATAGATAAATACATAAATACAGTAACTTAGATTACTATCACCTGACTAGTCATATCTTTACCATCTCTATGATCTTTGCTGTTCTTTCTATACTCAATTTGTAGTCCTATTCTGTACATCTACACTAACTGGTTTACAAGTATATATTTGTACTATAATGTTTGAATGCTGTAGTACTGTATTAGTTCATTAGTTTCACTTTGAATTGTATTTACAAGTACTTTTAAATTAAACTATTATGTTTCAATTGTTTAGTACTGCATCTGTTCATCTGTTTCACTTTGAGTTGTTATATGTACATATAGAACATTTCTCTCTGGACATCTGCTAAAAAAGAGCTTTGCATTCAGTTAGACTGTCTTGGTAAATGAATGGAAATAAATACTAGAAGCAGAAAAGGACACACATGCTCATTTTT